>NW_027726832.1:0-315 GCF_054177405.1 Leptonychotes weddellii | reverse complement strand
GGGGTCCCTTCCTTCCTGAGGCTGGAGCGTGTTCCCGCGTGGGGACAAACCATATTATGTTCATTCATCCGTCAGTGGGTGCCTGAACTGTTTCCACCTTTTTTTTGGCGGCTGTGACTCGTGCTGCTGTGACTCCGGGTGCCTGTTGGGAGTCCCTGCTTTCACTTCTTTTGGGGATAAAATACTTTTGTCCTGGTTTAACACCTCACCCCAGCCTGCAGGTCATCTGCCTGCCCCTCAGGACACAGGGGAGCCCAGTCTGAGCTGCAGAATCCAAGATAGGGCTTCTCTCTCCCTCACCCTCGCTTGGACCCA
>NW_027726831.1:0-315 GCF_054177405.1 Leptonychotes weddellii | reverse complement strand
CAGGCCCCAGGAGGACATCCTCCCTTCAGTCCTGGAGCAGGGGCGGCCCAGCGGGAGGCAGGTGCTGGCTATTGTCCTGGTCCCACTCCCATTGTGGGCTCTTCCCAGGGCTTCTGCATTGGTGGTGACTGGGGTGGTGATGCCCACGGTCATGGTGGGGATGGACCCCCCACAGGAGTTGAAGCCTTCCTTCCTTCCTTCCTTCCTTCCTTCCTTCCTTCCTTCCTTCATCTGTCCATCCGTCCTTCCATCCACTCAGCTGATGGTTTCTGGGTGCTGGCTGGCTCAGCTGGGTGTCGATGGATGTGAGAGGGC
>NW_027726830.1:0-315 GCF_054177405.1 Leptonychotes weddellii | reverse complement strand
ATTGATATTGCAGAATTGGTGTTGAAGGTTGGATCATCTCATATAATCAAGTTGAGTCATGTTCTGTACACAAGTTAGTTGTACAAACTCTATCCTAAATTTTTATCAATATATATTTTCTCACATTTTAAGGGTAATTTAATTAATGAAGATTCACTCTAGCAGTACCAATTAGGGTATGGTTGTTATTTGGCTTTTCTAGTAGTTGATATGAAATAACATATCCAATAATTCTTAAACATTTTTGCACTAGCAGTGTCTATTCAGAGCTGAACTATAGCACTAGGATGGGTATTATGTCAAATAAAGGCTATA
>NW_027726829.1:0-315 GCF_054177405.1 Leptonychotes weddellii | reverse complement strand
CTCCCTGCTGAGCTTGGAGCTTGATCCCATGACCCATGAGACCATGACCTGAGCTGAAACCAAAGTCGGACACTCAACTGACTGAGCCACCCAGGTGCTCCTGAACAGTTTTTTTAAAAAAATGCTGTGCATACTAAGGATAAAAATCAAAACTTTCTCCCTTGCAGTGCACTGGAGAAGGCAGGCAGACTGGAGCATATAACTGTTAATATTTTGTACTGATCCCATATTCATCATATAAACAAAGGGTTGTGGGAATATTGGATCCCTTGCTGGAGGGTTGGGAGTGTCCTGGGTGAGGTAACAGGAATTGGC
>NW_027726828.1:0-315 GCF_054177405.1 Leptonychotes weddellii | reverse complement strand
GAAAATGGATTTCTTCAGTGTAGATGGGAACTTTATTTTAGATTTTTTTCTTGAGCTTTCTTATCTAACATCACACAATTTGTTTAATTTGACTTCTCCAATAAAAAACAGATGGGGGGGCGCCTGGGTGGCTCAGTCGGTTAAGCGACTGCCTTCGGCTCAGGTCATGATCCTGGAGTCCCGGGATCGAGTCCCGCATCGGGCTCCCTGCTCGGCGGGGAGTCTGCTTCTCCCTCTGACCCTCCTCCGTCTCATGCTCTCTGTCTCTCATTCTCTCTCTCTCAAATAAATAAATAAAATCTTTAAAAAAAAAAA
>NW_027726827.1:0-315 GCF_054177405.1 Leptonychotes weddellii | reverse complement strand
GAGAGGAGACGAAATCCAGGTCTCCTACTCCTCCGCCATCTTGCTCCGCCCCCCTCCCTGTGCGTCTTTCTTAAAGAGAGAAATAAAGATTACCAAGAGTCACTTGTTAAAATAGCAGGTGTACATAGATACATATATATAGCAGATGTACATTGTATTTTATATACACATGGATAGATAGATAAAAAATAATTTAGCCCCTAATTTCCTAATTTATAGCACGTCCATGTTTAATATTTATATCTGTCTTACTTCAGATATTTGGAGTATTAGGCTTAGGGCTAGAAAGTTCCAGAAATGGGCTTTTCAGAAAGC
>NW_027726826.1:0-315 GCF_054177405.1 Leptonychotes weddellii | reverse complement strand
GTGTGTTTTCTCTGAAACTATCTGCATACCCTCATATTTTTTAGGTCTGTACTCAATTATCACCTTATCTAAGAAGCTCCCTCTGGCTACCCTGTCTAAAGAAGTACACCTCATAACCTCTATCCAACTTAGCTTTCTTTATTTTTCTTTATCACAATTGTCTGTTCGTTTTGCTTTCTTTCTCCACATGGATCCTGGACGGTAGAGACTCTGCTGTTCTCATTGCTATATATCCCTAGCACCTAGAACAGCCCATGGAGCAGAGTAGATGCTTGATAAATATTGATTTGTATTATACTACATGTCCAATTCCCA
>NW_027726825.1:0-315 GCF_054177405.1 Leptonychotes weddellii | reverse complement strand
CCAAATAACCAAAATGTATTTCATCATCATTTAGCATTGGGAAGGAAGGAAGGTCATTACTTGGCACAGTGACTGCCTTTCTCAATATGTGACTTCAGTTTTGGAGACCAATGGACTCAGTACCTTTTTCTCTCTCAAATATTTTTGCATATCTATTTCATTTTTTTGAAAATTTCAGTTGATTCTCAGCTTCTGTCCTTGTATCCTAGAGATGACATTGTAGGCTGGACAGATCAGTAGTAAGATATAAAATAATTAAAAATTTAACATTTTTCAGCTACAATAATCTATAATCCTATAACCTGCAGTGAACAA
>NW_027726824.1:0-315 GCF_054177405.1 Leptonychotes weddellii | reverse complement strand
GAAGAAAGTGAGGGAGAGAGTCTTGTGGATATCTGGGGATGAGTGATGCAGGCAGAAGAGGCTGTGAGTATAAAACCCTGGGGCGGAGCATGCTTCTCTGTGCGAGTAACAGCAAGGAGGCCACCATGGCTGGGAAGAGGTGAGAAAGGAGGAGCGTGGGAATGCATAGAATCAGAGGAGTGGCTGGAGGCCCGATCACATGGGGCTTGTGAGAAAGGAGAAGCCACTGGAAGTTTTTAAAGTGGGTTCTCCATAAGCCCAAAGCTATGCATTAAGGACTCCGATGATGCAGAACCGTACCCGAGATAACCAGGA
>NW_027726823.1:0-315 GCF_054177405.1 Leptonychotes weddellii | reverse complement strand
GAGCCCTGCGGTGGGCTCTATGCACGCTCAGTCTGCTTGAGATTCTCTCTCTCTCTGCCCCTCCCACTTATGCTCTCTCTCTCCATGACAAATAAGTGAATCTTTAAAAAAAAATAGTACTCATCTGCATGACTGAGTTTGTTGGCACCTCCTAAGTTTTGTGCAGAGGCTGGTGTCTCTCTTGCCTCCCCTTAATCCCAGTCATGACAGCTGCAGGGAGGCTGGAGCTCCTAAGTAAGCATCCTGAGGCCAGGAGCTAATTGGAATGTCACCACTGTCAGAGGATGGTCTACTACTGGACTGATTTTATAGATG
>NW_027726822.1:0-5114 GCF_054177405.1 Leptonychotes weddellii | reverse complement strand
CGCGCAGCTGAGCCACGGACCCTCAGAACCCGCGGGGACGCCCAGCTGAGCCACGGACCCTGCAGAGCCCGCGGGGACGCCCAGCTGCACGTCAGAGAGGGGAGGCTGGCTGCTGGAGGGGAGCACCACCGAGGCGTTGACGGATGCTCGGAGAGGTGGCGCAGGTGCGGGGCTGATGCTGCCACCTGCCCGGGGCCAGCCCGGGGCTGCCTGGAGGCCTCGAGGACGCTGAGGGCCCGGGAGGCCGCACAAGCCCGGAGGAAGGCCGGCCACTCCGCGTCTGTGAGCTCCGGGGAGAAGGAGTGTCCCCTGTCCTCGACGCGGCGGTGTCCCCTGGCTCGTTTGCGGGTTAGTCCACAGAGCAGCAGGGGTTTGGAAAGAGCTTCACAGCCACCAGGAGTGGGTGGAACAGGGGAGGTGTGAATCGTCCAACTCTAGAAGTAAAGCAGTAACCCCCGTCTGTCCACGAACTCGATGGTTTGGGTCCCTTGAAAATGACGAGTTGTTTGAAGCAAATCCAAGTCAAAGCAGAATTCTCCCCTCCACTCTCACACCCTCCCACGGAGAGGGTCTCTCTCGCCAACGTCTCCCATGTCTCCCAGTTTTCTCCAGCAGTATCTTCCCTGGGGGTTAAGGCAAAACCCACATTCTGGCCCAGTCCTTGGCTTAGCATTTTTGGAGTGCCTGCTGTGGAGGGCTGGGGTCCAGGCTCACCGGCCAGGGAGAGATGCGCCGGGGCGCGGAGGGTGTCCCAGAAGGAGCGCAAGGCGCGGCGTAGTAACTCGTGGATTATAGAAACGGCTGCACACACACACACAAAATATATTTTGTCTCTTTTAGGAAGGCAGTGTAGGGGAGGAAAAAGTGATCCTCTTTGGGTCTCTGGCTGTGTCCAGAAATTAAAAGGACAAAGAGATTAACAGGAAGAAAGCATACAAATTTATTAAAGTTTTGCGTGATGTGGGCGCCTTCATGAGGAAATGACGACCATAAGAAACGGTTTAGTCTGAGTATTTTTATGCTGGGTTTGATGAAGAGTGGGCAGCCACAGAAAAATAGTGCAGGTCAAAAACTATGAGGTAAGTGTAGTAAATTGGGTGAAGCTTAGCAAGGCCTGTTTGTTAGGATTCTTCTTGATTTCCCTTGGTTTTCTTGAGACAAGGACGCTCCTTTCCTCTCAGTATAGAGAAGGGGCCTCTCACTTGGTGGTTTTATGACCTAATTCAGGGGTGGGAGGAAGGTCAGAGTGACCTTCCCACTTCTGCCATTTTTGGGGGTAGTGCCCTGAATTTCCCTTGGGTAAAACGTGAAAAATTTATGTTGTCACTCTAAAATATTTATTTCTGCAAGGAGTGGGGGCCCTTAGTCAATTACTTTTGGAATAGGGCCATGAGAAAATAATTTCAGTGAAATGCAAGATCTAACCATGGAACTTCAAGCCTCAGTCTAATGCTCTGCAAACCGAACTATTTCAGTGACTCAACATTATGTGGATTCTTTGCATAAGGCGATCTTTCAGTAGATGGGCTTCCCAGACTGCTAGCATTGATCAGGGTAAGGTGCCTGAGCCCTGGGGAGGGCTGGATGGACAGAGAAGAGGAATGCGTCCTCTGTTTTCAGCGACCAAAGTAATGGTTGGGCCCACTTGCCACAAACCTCACCGAAAAAAAGCTTCACATTCGGCCCTAACTTCTGTCTCTCCCCTTCCCCTCCTTTGCCTGATTAACAAATTTCCCTTCCCCCATTCATAATGAGAAATCAACATATTTGCACTGTCTTAAAAGTAACTTTAGGGCTAAAATCTTAGAATTTACACTTCAGAGAGAAAACAAGGAAATGAAAAGGAAGGGGAAAAAAGGGGAAAACATCCCTACATTATAATATTTACATTTATCTTTCTGTCTAATCCCAATTTCATAAATCACATGGCTACAAAAATTTCTGCATTTTTGTTGACCAAGACATGCCCCTCTGTCCTTAGGGAGGCAAGGGAATTCTGTTTTCCACTGAAACAGAAACCTATGGTTCCAAATCTGGGAGCTTTTCTCTGAAAGGGTGATGGGGGGAGTAGAGAGGGTAGGGGGCGGGGAGAAGGGCTGATGTATAGCTCAGCAAACTATAGACCTGCTAGTTCTGTTATGGCCCAAAGGCAGAAACAAAACCATTTGACACATAATTCTAAGACAAAGAACATGCTAGAGTTTGTGATTTTATTAATAATCTTTTGGTCAAAGAGTGAAAATACAGACAGAATCTTAATACCCCCTAACAAACAAATTTAGAAATCTGAAGGTGGTTTGCAGATCCAAGCTGGGAAGTTTTGCATGACAATTAAGTAGCACTCTTTAGAAACAGGTGGTCATGTTCCAGAGGAGATAACATTGAACTTTTTAAAAAAATTATTTTTTTATTTACATTCAATTAGCCAAGGTATATATAGCACATCATCGTTTTTGATATAATGTTCAATGATTCATTAGTTGAGTATAACACCCAGTGCTCATCATATCACGTTGAACTTCTGAAGTCTAAGCTCTTTAGTGGATTCTCTTGGATTTCTATCTTGACATCATTAACATCTCCCCTAACCCAATTTTGTAGGGTAGGTGTAGAACACTGATCTGTTCTCTATATGTAAGAGGGTTTGGGGTTGTTTTGTTTTGTTTTAGGTTCTACATATAAATGAGATCATAACAGTATTTGTGTCTCTCTGTCTGATTTCTTCCCTTCATTGTTCTTGTACTTGGTTAGACTAGACGGACCACATTATTCCTTAAATATGATGTTGGGTTTGGAGTCATATGGACGATCTGATTCTCTTCAGAAAACACTTGCTTTTTAGTTTTAGGATATGGTGGAAGCATAGAAACAATCTTCTCCAATCCGCCTGGGAAAGTTTCTGATTTTTGAGTTTTTTTCCTTTTGAGTCACCATGCTGTACATTACATCCCCAGGACTACTTTATCTTATAACTGGAAGTTTGTACCTTTTTATTCCCTTTGCTCATTTTGCTCATTTTGCCTCCACTCTGGCAACCACTGATCTGTTCTCTGTATGTAAGAGGGTTTTGGGTTGTTTTTTGTTTGTTTGTTTTAGGTTCTACATATAAATGAGATCATAATGGTATTTGTGTCTCTCTGTCTGATTTATTCCACTTAGCATAAAGACCTCAGGGTCCATCCATGTTCTCACAAATGGCAGGATTTCCTTCTCTTTTTGGCTGGAAAATACTCATACACACACACACACACCACATTTTCTTTATCCATTCATCTGTCAGTGGACACATAGGCTATTGTAAGTAATGCTGCATAAACATAGTGGTGCAGATATCTTTTCAAGTTCATGTTTTTGCTTTCTTTGGATAAATACCCAGAAGTGGAACTGTTGGACCATATGGTAGTTCTGTTTTTAATTTTTTGAGGACCCTCTATACTGTTTTCCATAGTAGCTGCACCAATTTGGATTTTGAATTTTTCCAAATTCCTTTTGACACCTACTAAGAGGATTTCATTTTTTTCTCCTTCAAGCTATTAATTCATCTTAATAGTGATTTTTTCCTGATGATAAATCATTCTCATGTTCCTAGAAAAATATTAGTCCAATATGGTGTTCATTTTAACATGTCAACATTTTATTCATATTTTTTGTGACAATACACATGAGTGAGATTGGTCTTTTGTTTCCTTTTCATTCAGCTTTGGAAAGTTTTGGAGTCAAGTTTACACCAGCTATTTTATTTTATTTTATTTTATTTATTTTTTGCATTAATAAGTCTTTATTAGCCATTCCAATTCTAAACAGTAGAAAGCAACCACAAAAAAAAGGTTCTCAAAAGGATGTAAAGCTTATGTGCCTGGCTAGGCACATGTTTTGCCACAACTAGAAGGGATCTGAAACTAAACAGTTTGGGGACTGGAGAGTCAGCGGATGGTGTATTGTACACAGGGGACCTCAGCATCCTCGCCAGCCTCATCATTGCAGCACAGCTCAAGCACCAGCGCCCGCACATGGTGGCCCAGCTTTTGCTTTGACACATGGCTCACAATTTCTGTCATCCTGGGAAGAGGGAGAAGAGGGTCAGGGAGGAGAAAGCAAGAGAGGATACATACATGGAGGTGAAGAAGATAGGGATAACCATGAACATTAAGTAGTAAGGCTTCCCACCCCACACAGGGCCTTCCTCAGCCTGCCCAGCGGCCAACTCACGGCTGATCCAACCATTCCCTGAGTTTGGTAGCTGGCATGAAAAAGGAGCACAGCATGGATACACCTTGGGACAGCATGGTAATCTCTAATTTGTGCTCTGTCTGGAGGAGGGTGGGAAGGAGGACAGACAACAGTGTCACAGAAAAGGAGAGTACGAATCACCTGCACAACCACCACCCCTAGGTGGAGTGACTGTAGAAAAGGCTCACCTTAAAGTAGTTAAGGAACTGTTTGAGAGTCATCTCTTCACCATTAGGCTGTAGCCGCGTACATCAAAGCAATCCCACAACTTCCGCTCTTGGTTATAGTGCTGTAGGACAAAACACAGGGGAGTGCAATGCAGGCTAACCCAGATGATCCTAGCCCAACCACTCGACTTGACTTTTTAAGACGTATCAATCACAACCTTCTTTTGTCCTAACCCTCCTGTGGCCCCATATCATTGTGTGCAAACGACTGATATTCTTATATTGACCAATATGTCTACACAGCAAGGCGATCCTGTTATCTCCTTCACTCACCTTCCACTTCCTTTACCTTCCCATCCTGGCCTTCTCATTAATTCTCAAATATGCCCGGTCACACCCATACTTTGCACAATTCAAAAAACTGTATGATGAATGGACAAACGGTATACAAAAGGTACAGGAACCCAAGCATACAAAGCGCCACCTGCTATGAGACAGTCATACAGAGATGCAGACACACATCCTACCCACCACATACAGCCTCACTCATTGATGGGCAAAACCAAAGGTGTCCATAGAAGCATGTCCCCACCTGGTGACGGGGTGGGGCAAGGGGTTCAGAGAAGCTGAGGAAGGGCAGGGCCACGTTCATGAAGCTGTTCTTGTAAGATTCAAGCTGCCGGTGTTCCTGCACCACTTTGTTTAGCTCCAGACTCA
>NW_027726821.1:0-315 GCF_054177405.1 Leptonychotes weddellii | reverse complement strand
TGTGGTATGGAGTGTGGTATGAAGTGTGGTGTGAGTGTGGTATGAAGTGTGGTGTGAGTGTGGTATGAAGTGTGGTATGAGGTGTGGTGTGGTGGTGAGTGTGGTATGAGTGTGGTGTGAATGTGCTGTAAGTGTGGTGTGAGGTGTGGAATGAGTGTGGTGTGAATGTGGTGTGAGGTGGTGTGAGGTGAGGTGTGATATGTGGCATGAGCGTGGCAGGAGGGGTGATGTGAGTGTGGCATGAGTTATGGTGTGAGTATGGTGTGACTGTGATGTGAGTATGGCATGACATGTGGTCTGATGGGTGGTATGACA
>NW_027726820.1:0-315 GCF_054177405.1 Leptonychotes weddellii | reverse complement strand
GACAACAGGGGCTCACAGGTCAGAGTCACAGAGGGTGATGGACAGTGAGACGGGGGTCAGGATGGGAGAAGGGAGGTTTGGGGAGCATCAGCCCCTGCAATCCACGGCTGGTCTCTCCCAGGTGCATTGGGGAAGCCCTCCCTCCTGACCCAGCAGGGCCCTGTCGTGACCTCTGGACAGAGCCTGACCCTCCAGTGTCACTCTGATGTCGGCTACGACAGATTCGCTCTGTCCAAGGAGGGCGCACGGGACCCTCCCCAGCTTCTTGGCCGACAGCCCCAGGCTGGGCTCTCTGGGGCAGACTTCTACCTGGGC
>NW_027726819.1:0-315 GCF_054177405.1 Leptonychotes weddellii | reverse complement strand
AAAATGTTTCTAGAAGTATATTTTATTTTAGTGTCTTACATATATAAAATTAGCTAATATAACCAAAGTCAAAAGAAATACAGTGAATTTCATTTGGACCCCTGTCTGTATTTCACATGTCCCAGAATCACTGAAGTCACCCTGGAAACATGCCCCTTTTTACCATGAAGACTTAATTCCGTGATTCTGGTTCCATGGTTTCTCTATATACATGGTATCATCACAGAATACATACTCTCCGTGGTACTTGTAAAAGCTTCCACACAGGATCCCTAATACATTTTAAATCAAGCAAAAATAGTAAGATACATCTAA
>NW_027726818.1:0-315 GCF_054177405.1 Leptonychotes weddellii | reverse complement strand
CTGGAAACCCCCGAGCCCCACTTCACACTGGTGGGCTGCCCTGCTCCTCCCCGGGAAACACTTCCCCGGCCGGCTCTCTGGAATGTGCCGGAAGGTTTCACCTCCGAGGCAGCCTCCTTGCACACACGTGCCGAGTGATTTATGGCATGTCCTAGCTTGTTTCGTTTGGTTCTCCAGAACATATATTTGACTGCATTTACGAAAAGAAGCTGGCGTGCTAGCCCACATATCTGTATATTCCATTATTACCGTATTTCACAGATTCTAACACCGGCCGTTTTCGTTCACAGGTTAACATCTTTGAAACTGGAATAT
>NW_027726817.1:0-315 GCF_054177405.1 Leptonychotes weddellii | reverse complement strand
GAAGTAGTATTAATTTTAGCATATAACTAAAATCCCAGAGAAAAGATTAAAATACAATTAGAACTTACAACCAATGAGAATGTTGTATAAAAATCCTTGCTTTCTTTTAAATTAGCCTGTCTTTAATATAGTGTTTATATATAGTAACATTAGACTGTCTCCTATATAAATGTTTTCTCACAGAAAAAATTTATGTGTATAAGTTCAAGACAGTTTTTTGTATATAGGTTTATTAAATTTGGTAACCTCAGTGAGTATTTGTCCATAAACTTTAGATTATCGTAAGTGGATTTTACAGATATTAACAATTTGTTT
>NW_027726816.1:0-315 GCF_054177405.1 Leptonychotes weddellii | reverse complement strand
TCCTGGAGCTGGCGGGCAACGCGGCGCGCGACAACAAGAAGACGCGCATCATCCCGCGCCACCTGCAGCTGGCCATCCGCAACGACGAGGAGCTCAACAAGCTGCTGGGCCGCGTGACCATCGCGCAGGGCGGCGTCCTGCCCAACATCCAGGCCGTGCTGCTGCCCAAGAAGACCGAGAGCCACCACAAGGCCAAGGGAAAGTAAAATGCTGACCGTATTTTCTTACATGGGTTTTTTCCTAATTAAGAGTTAACCTAACAACTTGCAAAGGCTCTTTTAAGAGCCACCCACTTTTTCCTTTGAAAGAGCTGTC
>NW_027726815.1:0-315 GCF_054177405.1 Leptonychotes weddellii | reverse complement strand
CCTTTGATGTAATTATTGCTATATTAGAACTTAAGTATGCTCTTTTATTTTTTGTTTTCTGTTTATTATTTTTTGATTCTGTGTTCTTTTTTCCTGCATCCCTGTGAATAATTCAAATTTCTTTTAGAATTCCATTTTTATTTATGTATAGTGTTTTTGTTTTTTTTTTTTTAAAGATTTTATTTATTTATTTGACAGAAAGAGACACAGCGAGAGAGGGAACACAAGCAGGGGGAGTGGGAGAGGGAGAAGCAGGCTTCCCGCCGAGCAGGGAGCCCGATGTGGGGCTCGATCCCAGGACCCTGGGATCATGAC
>NW_027726814.1:0-315 GCF_054177405.1 Leptonychotes weddellii | reverse complement strand
AAAAAAAAAAAAGAAAGAAAAAAGAAAGCAACTATATCTTTGTTTCTAAAACAATTTTTTCTCCTAATGGTAAGCATGAACAAATTGTCAGAATTAAAACGATTCAAGTGTTCATTTTCTACAGCACAAACTTTTTGACACATATATATAATACCATGATATATGACATCTTTTATGAAAAGATGGTCATTTTTTTATAGCATTGGAGAAATTCATCCTTTTCCCCAGTGACCTCTGACAATCCTCTGATAAGCAAATTAATCTTTTCAAACATATATGTCAATTACCATCCTTACCAAATTATCTAACTGTCAG
>NW_027726813.1:0-315 GCF_054177405.1 Leptonychotes weddellii | reverse complement strand
GAGCCTTTACATTTTTAAAATCAAGCAGACCAGAATGGCTACATTCAAAGGAGTGTTTTCCTGACAGCCACGGAGGCTCTTCACCAACCCACGGAGATCATTCCAAGTCCAACTCTAACTCCAGAGGATGACAGCGAGGCGGCGGCCACACCAAGCTGGCATCAGCCCTTCAAGTCACTTAGTCTGTAATAGAAATGGTCAGTGAACACCTACCTTACTCAACCAAACTAGTTCTTTGGGTAACTCTTGGATATCTCCAGAAAGGCCTACTTCCCAAGCATGGGGAGGTTACCACCATACAATGGAAAAGAAACA
>NW_027726812.1:0-5115 GCF_054177405.1 Leptonychotes weddellii | reverse complement strand
TAAAAAAAAAAAAAAGAAGATAGTAGGAAGGGAAAAATGAAGGGGGGGAATCGGAGGGGGAGATGAACCATGACAGATTCTGGACTCTGAGAAACAAACTGAGGGTTCTAGAGGGGAGGGGGGTGGGGGGATGTGTTAGCCTGGTGATGGGTATTAAAGAGGGCACATATTGAATGGAGCACTGGGTGTTATACGCAAACCATGAATCATGGAACACTACATCAAAAACTAATGATGTAATGTATGGTGATTAACATAACATAATTAAAAAAAAAAGAAAAGTGACATCCTGGGGGAAAAATGCTCTTTTATATTTCCTGGAAATAATTAAGAATATTATTATTTGTGTCATGTCAATCCGGGAGGAACATAATAACAGGTGTTTTAGAGGTCTTATTTTTAAGCTATGACCTTTGCTATTTTTATTCATGTTTGGAATGATATAATGAGGAGAACAGCACAAGCTGAGTGTGGTTAGGAAGTACCTAAAAAGATATTATTAGAATCCAGCATGGACCTAGGAATTGAAGGGGAGTGAAATGTGGCCAGAATAAAATTCAGTGTAGTTACTCATCGCTGGGAGGAATAACAGAATGCCCTAATATACAGTGGGGGAATTATAAACAAATATGGCTAAAATTTTGAATTTTAAGGGTATGGTAAACCTTCTTTGATTCAGCAATGTTAGTAGAATGTGTTAGGAGAAAGTGCATGACATTAAAAGGCACAAGGGCAGAATGTTATATAAGCGTTGGGATCTGGGTGGTGTACTAGGGACTGGACTGAAGGTTCCAGGACAGAGATTACAAACTGGCACCTCACAAAACCACGAAACCACTCCAGAGGGGTTTTGTTTGAGTGAAAAGAAAGAAAAAAAGGCCTTTAAGAAGTGGGAGATTTGGACATAAAATCCAGATTTCCAGTGTCTTGTAAAAACTTGAAACTGGTGATTTTGTGTCCTCGTTTCTGCCCATCAACAATAGACTGGCGCGACATAGCAGCTGCTTACTCGAGTTGGGGCAAGTACTGTCTGGTCCTCTGTGTCCCCGCCACTTCCTTGCTGGAAGGTTCTAAGCCCAGGTATTGTTATAGTTCTTCCTCTGGCAGCTGTGTTTCCCATACCAGGTCCGTACCTGCTCTGATTGCCTCCCATTCACCCCATTAGTAAGGAAGTGTTTCCTGTCTCTAGGGTTATAGGGATGGCCGAACATCTGACACTGGACAGATGAGGGAATAATAGTTTATTTATTTATTTTTAAATTTTTATTTTATTTAAATTCAATTAACTAACATATAGTGTTTGATGAGTTTCAGAGGTAGAGTTCAGTGATTCATCAGTTGCATGTAACACCCTGTGCTCATTACATCATGTGCCCTCCTATTAATGCCCAATTACCGCATTCCCCCCGCCCCCTACCCCCCTCCCCTCCAGCAACCCTTGAAGATTTCAGAACAGTTTATTAATCACAAATACAGCCCAGGGGGAGGAGGACACACGTGATACAGGGCAACATGAGGGTTATACTCAGGAAAAGGGTGAACAAGCAGGGGCTTTGGGGAGCAGGCTATGTATCAAAAGGATGAGGTGACCCCTGGTTCCCACAGAAAGATGGGGCTGAGTTGTTTGAATAATTCTACAGCCTGGCAGGAAACTGAAATTTGCTCCTCGGGGATAAGCAGGAACTGTAACCTGGTCTCTTTGATAAGGAGGGTTGTTTGGCTAGGAGACTTTATTCATGGAAACAGTGAGGAGGGAACTTGGGGTTAGGCCATGGGAAGTCCTCCTGATATCACCAGCTATCTATCAAGGCAGCTTGTAATACTGGGCCTTACACCAAAATACCATGCTTCACTCAAGTACTTGGCTTGCTGAGCCCATGGAGACATTTCCACTCTATTCGGGGGGAGGAATTTTTCTAACTTTATTTTTTTATTTTTTATTTTTTATTTTGTTGATGTAGTGTTCCATGATTCTTTGTTTGCGTATAACACCCAGTGCTCCATGCAATATGTGCCTTCCTTAATACCCATCACCAGGGTCACCCATCCCCCCACGCCCCTCCCCTCTAAAACCCTCAGTTTGTTTTTTGGAGTCCATAGTCTCTCATGGTTCGTCTCCCCCTCCGATTCCCCAACTTCATTTTTCCCTTCCTTCTCCTAATGTCCTCCGTGCTATTCCTTATGTTCCACAAATAAGTGAAACCATAGGATAATTGACTTTCTCTGCTTGACTTATTTCACTTAGCATAATCTCCTCCAGTCCCATCCATGTTGATGCAAAAGTTGGGTATTCATCCTTTCTGATGGCTGAGTAATATTCCATTGTATATATGGACCACATCTTCATTATCCATTCATCTGTTGAAGGGCATCTCAGCTCTTTCCACAGTTTGGCTATTGTGGACATTGCTGCTATGAACATTGGGGTGCATATGGCCCTTCTCTTCACCACATCTGAGACTTCAGGGTAAATACCCAGTAGTGCAATTGCTGAGTCACAGGATAGCTCTATTTTTAAATTTTTGAGGACCCTCCACACTGTTTTCCAAAGTGGCTGTACCAACTTGCATTCCCCCCAACAGTGTAAAAGGGTTCCCCTTTCTCTACAGCCTTTCCAGCGATTGTTGTTTCTTGCCTTGTCAATTTTTGCCATTCTAACTGGTGTAAGGTGGTATCTCAATGTGGTTTTGATTTGAATTTCCCTGATGGCTAATGATGATGAACATTTTTTTCATGTGTCTGTTAGCCATTTGTGTGTCTTCTTTTGAGAAGTGCCGGTTCATGTCTTCTGCCTATTTTTTGACTTGATTATTTGTTTTTTGGGTGTTGAGTTTGAGAAGTTCTTTATAGATCTTGGATATCAGCCCTTTGTCTGTAGTGTCCTTTGCAAAAATCTTCTCCCATTCCGTGGGTTGCCTCTTTGTTTTGTTGACTGTTTCCTTTGCTGTGCAGAAAGTTTTTATCTTGATGAAGTCCCAAAAGTTCATTTTTGTTTTGTTTCCCTTGCCTTTGGAGACGTGTCTTGAAAGAAGTTGCTGTGGCCGATGTCAAAGAGGTTACTGCCTATGTTCTCTTCTAGGATTTTTATGGATTCTTGTCTCACATTGAGGTCTTTCATCCATTTTGAATTTATCTTTGTGTATGGTGTTAAGAGAATGGTCGAGTTTCATTCTTCTGTCTTTAGCTGTCCAATTTCCCAGCACCATTTATTGAAGAGACTGTCTTTTTTCCATTGCATATTATTTCCTGCTTTGTTAAAGATTATTTGACCATAGTGTTGAGGGTCCATATCTGGGCTCTCTATTCTGTTCCATTGGTCTATGTGTCTGTTTTTGTGCCAGTAACATGCTGTCTTAGTGATCACAGCTTTGTAATATAGCCTGAAATCAGGCAACATGATGCCCCCAGCTTTTTTTTTTTTTTTTTCAACATTTCCTTGGCGATTTGGGGTCTTTTCTGATTCCATACAAATTTTAGGATTGTTTGTTCCAGCACTTTGAAAAATGCCATTGGTATTTTGATCAGGATGGAGTTGAAGGTACAGATTGCTCTGGGCAGCATAGACATTTTAACAATGTTTGTTCTTCTGATCCATGAACATGGAGTGTTTTTCTATCTTTTTGTGTCTTCTTCAATTTCTTTCATGAGTGTTCTGTAGTTCCTAGAGTATAGATCCTTTACCTGTTTAGTTAGGTTTATTCCAAGGTATCTCATGGTTTTTGGTGCTATTGTAAATGGAATCGATTCTCTAATTTCTCTTTCTACAGTTACATTGTTAGTGTATAAGAAAGCAACAGATTTCTGTGCATTGATTTTGTATCCTGCCACTTTACTGAATTGCTGTATGAGTTCTAGTCATTTGGGGGTGGAGTCTTTTGAGTTTTCCACATAAAGTATCATGTCATCTGTGAAGAGAGAGAGTTTGACTTCTTTGCCAATTTGAATACCTTTATTTCTTTTTGTTTTTTGACTGCTGTTGCTAGGACTTCTAGTACTATGTTGAACAGTAGTGGTGAGAGTGGGCATTCTTGACGTGTTCCTGATCTTAAGGACAAGGCTCTCAATTTTCCCATTGAGAATGATATTCACTGTGGGTTTTTCATAGATGGATTTTATGAAATTGAGGAATGTTCCCTCTATCCCTATACTCTGAAGAGTTTTAATCAGGAAAGGATGCTATATTTTGTCAAATGCTTTTTCTGCATCAACTGAGAGGACCATATGATTCTCTCTCCTCTTATTAATGCGTTCTGTCACATTGATTGATTTGCGAACGTTGAACTACCCTTGCATCCCAGAGATAAATCTCGCTTGGTCATGGTGGATGATCCTTTTAATGTACTGTTGGATCCTATTAGCTAGGATCTTGTTGAGAATTTTGGCATCCATATTCATCAAGGATATCAGTCTGAAATTCTCCTTTTTGACAGGGTCTTTGCCTGGTTTGGGGATCAAGATAGTGCTGGCCTCATAAAATGAGTCTGGAAGCTTTCCTTCTGTTTCTATTTTTGGAAACAGCTTCAGTAGAATAGGTATTATTTCTTCTTTGAATGTTTGGTAGAATTCCCCAGGGAATTCATCAGGCCCTGGACTCTAGTTTTTTGGGAAGTTTTTGATCACCGCTTCCATCTTGTTAGTGGTTATTGGTCTATTCAGGTTGTCAGTTTCTTCCTGTTTCAGTCTTGGTAGTTTATAGTTTTCCTGGAAGGCATCCATTTCTTCCAGGTTGCTTAATTTATTGGCATATAGTTGTTGATAATAATTTCTAATAATTGTTTCTATTTCCTTGGTGTTAGTTGTGATCTCTCCCTTTTCATTCATAATTTTATTAATTTGGGTCCTTTCTCTTTTCTTTTGGGTAAGTCTGGCCAGTGGTTTATCGATCTTATTAATTCTTTCAAAGAACCAGCTTCTAGTTTCCTTGATCTGCTCTACTGTATTTCTGGTTTCTAATTCATTGATCTCTGCTCTAATATTAATTATTTCTCTTCTAATACATGGCTTAGGTATCATTTGTTGTTTTTTCTCCAGTTCTTTACGGTGTAAAATTAGTTGATGAATTCAGGATTTTTCTATTTCTTTTAGTGAGGCTTGGATGGCTATGTATTTCCTCCT
>NW_027726811.1:0-315 GCF_054177405.1 Leptonychotes weddellii | reverse complement strand
TGTTCCTGCTCTCGCTATCTCTCTCTCTGTCAAATAAATAAATAAAATCTAAAAAAAATAAAAAATAAAAAAAAATAAAATAGTTATTATATATTAAGAAAGGAGGGATCTGGGATGCCTGGGTGGCTCAGTTGGTTAAACGTTTGCCTTTGGCTCAGGTCATGATTCCAGGGTCCTGGGATCGAGTCCTGCATGAGGCTCCCTGCTCAGCGGGGAATCTGCTTCTTCCACTCCCTGCCACTCTCCCTGCTTGTGTGCTCTCCCTCTCTGACAAATAAATAAATAAAATTAAAAAAAAAAATCAGTCTTTAAAAG
>NW_027726810.1:0-315 GCF_054177405.1 Leptonychotes weddellii | reverse complement strand
TTGCGCAGCTCCCCGAGGCACCAGGGTGTTTCAGGAAGGTGTGCACGAGAGCGCCTGGCGCCACACAGGCCCCACGCTGGACTCGACATCACGCCAGAATCCCAGGTGCACGTGCGTGTGTGCTCAGCTGGCTTCAGAGCCCCTGCTTTGGGTGGGGTATTCTGCGAGGCCCCCGAGAGGCCGAGGGGGAAGGAGGAGGCCTCCACGTGGCTTCCTGGCCTCGTTGGGCGTGGCTGTGCCTGCCGGGGGTTCAGTGCACCTCAGGGGCTGGGCAGAGGTCGTGTCGAGTCTGCGAGGTTCAGGGGAGGAAGCTGC
>NW_027726809.1:0-315 GCF_054177405.1 Leptonychotes weddellii | reverse complement strand
GCAGATGGCATCCTCTGCAGTCTTGGGATTTGGGAGAAAATATTTCTTGGTTTAATTTCAACACTATGCTAAAGAGAGATTAGTAGAGCAGAAGAAAGAAAATTAGGAGGAGATGAGGCTGCAAAAAAGCAAGAGAAAAGAAATGGTTGAGTATAAAGTAGGATATAGGGAAAGGAGCTGGTATAGGAAACTTCTGACTTTGGCACTAACAAGCTATGTGACTTTGGAGGCATGATTGATTTTATCTGCAAAAAATATCTTTGTTTCCCAAAACAGGGTTCAAACAGCTGCCTCCCAGGAGTTCTTTCTTAAATT
>NW_027726808.1:0-315 GCF_054177405.1 Leptonychotes weddellii | reverse complement strand
GGTACCTGTGATTTCTGTCTGTGACGTTGTCCTGGGCACTGCTGGAGTCCCAGCAAAACGTGGTGTGCTGTCTCCATTTGTAATTGTGATTTTTCACCCTCACAGAAGCTCATGACCCCTGGGATTTCTGTGCACAGTTTGTGGTCACAGGTAACGTGCGTCTGGGCTAGATGATTGTTGACCCCCTCCCTCATCTCCCTGAGACACTGACCTTCTCCCATTACTGTGGCTGGGCCCTGGGCCAGCTCCACCCCTCAGCAGCCTGGACCCCGGCTGAGGGTCTCAGCGGGACAAGAGGAGAGGCCACTTTTTTCA
>NW_027726807.1:0-315 GCF_054177405.1 Leptonychotes weddellii | reverse complement strand
TGGGAGGCAGGGCTGGGCCCATTATCCTGCCCACACCCTGAGTGTGGGGCTGGGACAGTACCACCTCTCAGACAGGCAGGCTCATTCACTTCACAAGCAACCCCTGAGCCCTGACGTGTGCCGGGGCTGCCGATGTGGCAGGTAGCTCAGTCTAGAGGGGGAGCCCGAGGGGATTCAAAGACACACAGGGCACGTGGGTAACCACACACCATGATGGAGGAGTGGGTATGATGAGCACACGGAACCGTAGGTCTGACTTCACCTGGAAGTCAAGGTGGGCTTCCCTGAGGAGGTGATGTTGGAGATGAGAGCGTG
>NW_027726806.1:0-315 GCF_054177405.1 Leptonychotes weddellii | reverse complement strand
ATCCCATCATGTGGCTATAAAACAGTTCGTCTATTCATCTGTTGATGACCATATCGATTAGTCCCAGTGGGGCTCTCACAAATAAAGCTGCTATGAACATTTGCGTATAAGATAAGTTATAGACATATGCTTTCATTTCTCTTGGGTCCGTATCTGGGAGTAGAATGGCTGGATCATATGGTAGGAGTACATTTGATTTCCTTAAAACAATTTGTTCTAGTAGCTTTTTTTTTATAGGTACCCTTGCATTTTCTGCTCAGACAAATATGTTCTCTGTTAACAAAGACAAATTCACCTCTTCCTTTCCAAGCTGTA
>NW_027726805.1:0-315 GCF_054177405.1 Leptonychotes weddellii | reverse complement strand
ATATCCCCCACCTCTCCTTTTTCTCCCTCCTCCTCCTCCAAGGATAAAGAAATGATAGATTTTCTGTTGTACATTCAACTCTTAACATTAATAATTAAGACTAAGTCCAGGCACTGTAACAGGAATTGCTAGGGTTCTGCCTGTCTTTCAATTTAAAGTGCTGGTGTTTAAAAACAGTTTCAAGGGTAGGGATGAGACCCTCTGTACTTTGCTTATTTTGAAGAATCAGTGGTAGGAGCAGTGAAAAAAATTCCATGGAATACATTTTTGAAGTAGCACATTTCTGAAGTCATAAGTTGATTCAGGTTCTAACCC
>NW_027726804.1:0-315 GCF_054177405.1 Leptonychotes weddellii | reverse complement strand
ATTGGAGACACACCTGCTTAATGTTGTTCCACCTAGCATTTTCCTAATATATTTGATCCAGAATCCTTGCTTCACTCTGGTAACATCTATTAACATCCTGGGCATGAATTGATTGAATTATACCTTGAAAACCATCATTGTTCAACAAACCAAGAAAGTTCAATATACAGATATGTGGGGGGAGGGAGGAGGGCTCACAAAGTGGAGGACTATCCATATGAAAGTGCAATGAAGAAGGCAGGGGAAGTAATGCAGGAAGGTAGAAGGAATGAACTAGAAAACAATGAGATGGAGAGGAATCACTTCCCAGCATAG
>NW_027726803.1:0-315 GCF_054177405.1 Leptonychotes weddellii | reverse complement strand
ATTTAAAATATATATTCCTGGGCACCTGGGTGGTTCAGTTGGTTAAGAGTCTGCCTTCAGCTCAGGTCATGATCCCAGGTGCCTGGGATGAGCCCTGCATCAGGCTCCTTGCTCCCCAGGGAGCCTGCTTCTCTCTCTGCCCCTCCCCTCTGCCTGTGTGCTCCCTCTCTCTCTCATGCTCTCTCTCATGCTCTCTCTCAAATAAGTAAATAAAATCTTTTTTAAAAAATAAAATACATATTCCATAGCCCCACCCCTGAGAGATTCTGATTTAGTTCATCTAAAATGGGTCCCAGAAATCTGCATTTTAATAGG
>NW_027726802.1:0-5115 GCF_054177405.1 Leptonychotes weddellii | reverse complement strand
AATCTTATGTTAATCCCCATACATTACATCATTAGTTCTAGATGAAGTGTTCCATGATTCATTGTTCGTGCACAACACCCAGTGCTCCATGCAGAACGTGCCCTCCTCAATACCCACCACCAGGCCAACCCATCCTCCCACCCCCCTCCCCTCTAGAACCCTCAGTTTGTTTTTCAGAGTCCATCGTCTCTCATGGTTCAGTCGTGTTAATTATTCTAACAGAATTTTTTTTGTTTTTTCTGCCTCTTTGTAATTATCTTTATTATTACATCAATGAAAAAAATCTCAGGTTGGTCCCGTGGGTTTTTAACACCTCTCACCTCTCTAACGTGTCTTTTTTTTTAAGATTTTATTTATTTGTTTGAGAGAGAAAGAGCACAAGCAGGGGGAGTGGCGGGGAGAGGGAGAATCGATGCAGGGCTTGATCCCAGGACCCTGTGATCATGACCTGAGCTGAAGGCAGATGCTTAATCGACTGAGCCACCCAGGTGCCCTTAACGCTTTTTTTTTTTTTTAATTGAGCTATAATTGACATAGAAGTTTTAGTTTTGAGTGTACATGTAATGATTTAATATATGCATACATTTCAGAATGATTACCACAGTTGTTTAGTCAGCATCCATCACTGCCGTTACCAATTTCTTTCTTGTAGTGAGAACTTTTAAGATCTACTCTCTTAGCAGCTTTCAAATATATAATACAGTATTGTTAACTATAGTCACCATGCTGTACATTACATCCCTATGACTTACTCATTTTATAATTGGAAGTTTGTACCTTTTAACTTTACTCTCAACCCCTACATCTGGCAACCACCAATTTTTTCTCTATGAGTTCAGGATTTTGTTTTTTGTTTTTGTTTTTTAGATCCCACTTATAAATGAGATCATACAGTATTTGTTTTTCGCTGACTTATTTCACTTAACAGTTCTCTCAAGAATAGATGGAAGATGTTGTTACCAATGACAAGATTTTCTTTTTTTATGGCTAAATAATATTCTATTATGTATATATGGCACATTTTCTTTATTCATTCATCTGTCAGCAGATACTTTGTTTCCATGTGTTGGCCATTGTGAATAATGCTGCAGTGAGGGGCACCTAGGTGGCTCAGTCGTTAAGCGTCTGCCTTCAGCTCAGGCCATGATCCCAGGGTCCTGGGATTGAGCCCCGCATCGGGCTCCCTGCTCAGCGGGGAGCCTGTTTCTCCCTCTCCCGCTCCCCCTGCTTGTGTTCCCTCTCTCGCTCTCTCTCTCTGTGTCAAATAAATAAATAAAATCTTTAAAAATATATATATAATGCAGTGAACATGAGAGTGCAGATATATTTCTATATAAAAGAGACAAATGATAATGATTTTGTTTTCTTCAGCTGCATACCCAGGAGTGGAATTGTTGGATCATATGTTACTTCTATATTTTAAGGTATCTTCATACTGTTTTCCATAATGGCTGCACCAGTTTCACTCCCACCAATAGTACACAGGGTTCCCTTTTCCTCCCATCCTTTCCAGTACTCTAATACTGTTATTTCTTGTTTTTTTGGCTATTTTTTTTTTTTAAAGATTTTATTTATTTATGTGACAGAGAGATAGCGAGAGCAAGAACACAAGCAGGGGGAGTGGGAGAGCGAGAAGCAGGCTTCCTGCCGAGCAGGGAGCCCGATGTGGGACTCGATTCCAGGACCCTGGGACCATGACCTGAGCTGAAGGCAGACGCTTAATGACTGAGCCACCCAGGCACCCCTATGTTGTCTTTTTTAAATAAAATTTTTATTTGGAAATAACGTCAGACTTATAGAAGAGTTTCAAAGGTACTACATAGCATTTTTTCATACCCTTCACCCCATTTCTTCTAATGTTAACATATTAAGAAATCATTTAATCAAAACTAAGAATTAATAACTGTTCTACTATTATTAACTAACTGCAAGTTTTCTTTGAATTTCACCAGGTTTTCACTAATGTTCTTTTTATGTTCCAGGATCGAATCCAGGATACCACCTTGCATTTATATTTCCTGAATCTTCTCTGGTCTGTGGTAGTTCCTCAGTATTTCCTTATTTTTCATAACCTTGATATAGTTAAAGAGTACTAGTCAGATATTTAGTAGAATGCTTCTCAATTTAGTTACCTGATTTTTTTTTTTTTAATCTTTAGACTGAGATTATGGGTTTTGGTAAAATATACATAGTAATTAGGTATCTTTCTTATAGCATCATATTGGAGGTACATGATATTAATGACTTATTACTGGTGATTTACATGATTAACTCTGTTTATATGTTAAATGTTGTGTTTGCTAGATTTCTCTACTGTAAAGTTACTGTTTTCCACTAACCATATGTTATTCTTTGGAAGCGAGTCACTAAGTCTTGCCAACACTCAAGAGGAGGAGAATTAAATGAATATCATGATGGGGGAGTGCCTGCATATATTATTTGGAATCTCTGTATGAAAGATTTATAACTTCTCTCTCATTTATTTATTCAAGCATATATTTAATTAATATGGATTCAGAGGAGTGGCATCACCATGATGGCACAGTAGGAGACGCCAGCTTCTGTCCCCTCACAAAGAAGAAGAATTAGCTATCTACTAATGAGAATAGCTCTGAAAGATCTCCGGAGTCTACTTAAGAAGCATCAGCAACACAGTGGGGCAGAAAAACTTGAGCATAACCACACAAAAAGGGTAGGAAGAACAGTTCTATCACCCACATATATATACTCAACTAATTTCTGACAAAGGCATCAAGAATATACAATTGGCTGGGCGCCTGGGTGGCTCAGTTGGTTGAGCAGCTGCCTTCAGCTCAGGTCATGATCCTGGAGTCCCGGGATCGAGTCCCGCATTGGGCTCCCTGCTTGGTGGGGAGTCTGCTTCTCCCTCTGACCCTCCCCCCACCATGTGCTCTCTCTCTCTCACTCTCTCAAATAAATAAATAAAAATCTTAAAAAAGAAATATACAATTGGGAAAGTATAGTCTCTTAAATAAATGTTGGGAAAACTGTATGTCCACATGCAAAAGAATGACATTGGACCCCCCCCTTTTTTTTACACCATATATAAAAAAAACTGGAATAAATTAAAGACTTAGAAAACTAAGACCGGAAACTGTAAAACTCCTGGTAGAAAACATAGGGGAAAAGCTCCTTGACTTGGTCTTGACAGTGATTTTTTGGAATGTACACTAAAAGCACATGTAACAAAAGCAAAAATAGTAAGGGACAGGTGAGGCTAGGTAGGGGGCCACATGACTAGGGTAGTGGTTTGTGGGGGGGTGGATGTAGATACAGCCAAGCTCACAGAAATCCCAGATGGGGAGAAACACACATGATACTTATAAGAACACCTTGTTTGTTCTCATGATAGTTACAAGTCTATCCTGTTTGTTCTAAATATACACATGATATTCACAAATTCACAAAGCCCTCAGTGGCACCCACTGGGTACCCCCTCACTCCAGAGAGCTCTTTTCTTTCCTTTTTATTCTCACCTTCACTTAATAAATTTTCACTTCGCTTCACCCTTTTGTCCTTGAGATTCATTCTTTGACTCTGTGAGGCAAGAATCCTGAAACCCTGCAACAATAGGGGTGCCTGGGCAGCTCAGTTAATTGTCTGACTCTTGATCTCAGGTCCTGATCTCTAGTCCTCATGTCTGGGTCATGAGTTCAAGCCCTGTGTTGGGCTCCACGCTGGGCGTGGAGCCTATTTAAAAACAATAGGGGCGCCTGGGTGGCTCAGTTAAGGGTCTGCCTTCTCAGGTCATGATCCAGGGTCCTGGGATCGAGCCCTGCATTGGGCTCCCTGCTCCGCAGGAAGCCTGCTTCTCCCTCTCCCACTCCCTGCTTGTGTTCCCTCTCCCACTGTGTCTGTCAAATAAATAAAATATTAACAAAAAATAACAAAAAACCAACCCCCCCACCCACAAAAAACAAGAAAACAAAAAAGCAAAAATAAAGGGGGACTACCTGAGATTAAGTAGTTTTTGCACAGCAAAGGAAACAAAATGAATGGGGATGTGAATTAGTATAGCCACTACAGAAAACAGTACGGGGTCCCCTCAAAACATTAAAAATGAAACTAATGTATGAGCCAGCAATCCCACTTGTGATTATATATCCAAAGGAAACAAAATCACTCTTTTGAAGAGATATGCACACTGCCATGTTCATTGCAGCATTATTCATAGTAATCATAATACAGAAACGACTTTAGTGTCTGGATAAAGAAAATATATATTTAGGGCGCCTGGGTGGCTCAGTTGGTTAAGCGACTGCCTTCGGCTCAGTTCATGATCCTGGAGTCCCGGGATCGAGTCCCATGTCGGGCTCCCTGCTCAGCGGGGAGTCTGCTTCTCTCTCTGACCCTCCCCTGTCTCATGCTCTCTAGCTCATTCTCTCTCTCAAATAAATAAATAAAATCTAAAAAAAAATAATAAAAGAAAATATATATTTATACACTGTATATATGAGAATATATATATATATATAATGGAAAATTATTCAGCCTTTAAAAAATAAATCCTGCTATTTGCAACAACATAGATGAAACTAGAGGACATTATCTATGTAAAATAAGCCAGACCAGAAAGACAAATTTCACATGATCTCACTATGGAATCTAAAAAAAAAACAAAAGTGTTGAACTCATAGTAGCAGAGTAGAAAGGTCATTACCAGAGGCTAGTGGGTGGGGAAGAGGGGAGATATTGATCAAAGGGTACAAATTTTCAGTTATAAGATGATTAAGCTTTGGAGACCTAATGTACATACAGCACAGTGACTATAGTTAATAATAATGTATTAACAAGAGAATGGATAAACAAACTGGTCTATTCATAGAGTGGAATATATTCAGCAATAAAAAGGAATGCATTACTGATACTTCAACATGGATGAGTCTCCTTTTATGAAAAACTTGGGGGGCGCCTAGGTGGCTTAGTCGGTTAATCATCTGCCTTTGGCTCAGGTCATGATCCCAGGGTCCTGGGATCAAGCCCCACGTCGGGCTCCCTGCTCAGGGGGAAGCCTGCTTCTCCCTCTCCCTCGGCCTGCCATTCCCCCTGCTTGTGCGTGCGCGCTCTCTCTCTGTCAAATAAATAAATAAAATC
>NW_027726801.1:0-315 GCF_054177405.1 Leptonychotes weddellii | reverse complement strand
CATAGTCTACACCCTCCATTTTCTGCTTGGAAATATCTTTTCTGGTTGGGGGTAGAGTGGAAAAGAAATGATGTAAATTATCAAAAGGAAAATAATATCTCAAGATATCTTGCCACAGGGCGCCTGGGTGGCTCAGTTGGTTAAGCGACTGCCTTCGGCTCAGGTCATGATCCTGGAGTCCCTGGATCGAGTCCCGCATCGGGCTCCCTGCTCGGCAGGGAGCCTGCTTCTGCCTCTGACCCTCCCCCCTCTCATGTGCTCTCTCTCTCTCATTCTCTCTGTCTCAAATAAATAAATTAAAAAAATCTTAAAAAA
>NW_027726800.1:0-315 GCF_054177405.1 Leptonychotes weddellii | reverse complement strand
TGTAGCAATTGTGTGCGTTTGTTTATACCCTCTGTTTGCAGATTTCCATTCTGATCCTCCCCCAGAGAAAGATACTTTATGCATAAGAATGTTTACTGTTGGGCGCCTGGGTGGCTCAGTTGGTTAAGCGACTGCCTTCGGCTCGGGTCATGATCCTGGAGTCCCGGGATCGAGTCCCGCATCGGGCTCCCTGCTCGGCGGGGAGTCTGCTTCTCCCGAGTCTGCTTCTCCCTCTGACCCTCCTCCCTCTCATGCTCTCTGTATCTCATTCTCTCTGTCTCAAATAAATAAATAAAATCTTTAAAAAAAAAAAAA
>NW_027726799.1:0-315 GCF_054177405.1 Leptonychotes weddellii | reverse complement strand
TGCCCGAAAGACCTCTCCCCACGTGCCCTGCCTGGCCTGAAAGCACAACTCAGCCACCGTGAGCCAGAGCCTGGGCCGGGAACCGCGTCTCCACTAAGGAGTGAGAGGGCGGGGTGCACAGAGAGGCGGCGACAGGGGATGAGCGCAAACACCGTCCTCAGGCTCGGGAGGACAACGTACAGGGTACCAGCAGGGCTGCCTCGGAGAGAAATAAAAGCCTTGGGGCAGACGGCCGTGTTCTCCCGTCACTCCGTGGAAGGCTCTGGCGGCTGTGTGGTCTGCGGGTTATAACGCAGCAAACGTGCGACTGGCTCT
>NW_027726798.1:0-315 GCF_054177405.1 Leptonychotes weddellii | reverse complement strand
GGTCAATACTGGTTATCTCTCTATGTGGTTTTAATCTGCATTTCTCTTGTTCTGGGTGCGACTGAGCATCTTTTATATGGTGAAGAGCCATTTGCATTTCTTTTCCTATGATCTTTCTGTTCATATCTTTATCCCACTTTCTATAGGGTTGTGGGCATTTTTTTTTCTCTATTTTTAGAAGCTCTTTTTTTTTTTTTTTAAGATTTTATTTATTTATTTGAGACAGAGAGAATGAGAGAGACAGAGAGCACATGAGAGGGGGGAGGGTCAGAGGGAGAAGCAGGCTCCCTGCCGAGCAGGGAGCCCGATGCGGGA
>NW_027726797.1:0-315 GCF_054177405.1 Leptonychotes weddellii | reverse complement strand
CCAAGTATCTGCGCTGGGGAGCTCCAGCAGCATCACTGAATGACAGAGTTGGCCCAGTAAAAGGTTCAACAGATACTGCTAAACGGCCTCTAAAAGCAACACAGAACAGTGCCCTGCAAACAGCACTGCTGGTTTAACCCTTCCGGGGCTCTCGATCGCTTTGAGAAACAAATGACATCTAAAAACCATCCATACATTCGGCATCTGATTTTTAGGAGTTCGTAGGCCCGCTGCCCTGAAGTCCAAACAGAACCTCAGGCTAAGTACCCCCAGAAGGTCTATGAAGAGCTGTGATAACATCTCGTTCTCCTGAAC
>NW_027726796.1:0-315 GCF_054177405.1 Leptonychotes weddellii | reverse complement strand
GCCCCGTATCGGGCTCCCTGCTCAGCGGGAAGCCTGCTTCTCCCTTTCCCACTCCCTCTGCTTGTGTTCCCTCTCTTGCTGTCTCTCTCTGTCAAGTAAATAAAATCTTTAAAAATAAATAAATAAATAAATAAAATCTTTAAAAGAAAAAAAAAGCTACTCCCTCATGCCGAAGACTCTTCCAACTTAAAAAAAATTACGGGGCACCTGGGTGGCTCAGTTGGTTAAACATCTGCCTTCGGCTCAGGTCATGATCCCAGGGTCGTGGGATCGAGCCCCGCATTGGGCTCCCAGTTCAGCAGGGTGTATGCTTCT
>NW_027726795.1:0-315 GCF_054177405.1 Leptonychotes weddellii | reverse complement strand
AAACATGTGTCTACACAAGTACTTATACATGAATGTGCATAGCTCAAATGTCCATCAATTGATAAATGGCTAAATAAATGTGGTATATCCATACAATGAAATATTCTCCAAGAATTAAAAAAAAATTGCTGCTATATACTACAACATGAATGAATCTTGAAAATATTATGCTATGTGAAAAATGACAGATATAAAAAAACATATTGTATGGTTTCTATATGAAATATCCAGAATAGGCAAATCTGTAGGAACAGAAAGAAGATCAGTAGTTGCCAGAGGTTTAGGGGAAGAAAAACTGGGAGTTAAGAAAGTGTT
>NW_027726794.1:0-315 GCF_054177405.1 Leptonychotes weddellii | reverse complement strand
TGCATCCATTTGTAAATCTGCAGCATAAGTCATAATCTCTGAGTCTTTCCTATTTTGGGGGTTCCTCCTCCTAGTCATTCTGCTGATGGGTGGTTGAGGGAATGTATAGAGTCCAAATTATTGACCAGAACCCAAGCAAGATGCACCTGTTTTCTAGGGACCTTAGGGTTGCTGGCCTCTTGTTCTCCCAGTCTGTTACTGAAGCAACCCTGTTTGGGCAGAGTTGCCCTGCCCCCCTGTGGTGGGGGATGGGCTCGGTGGGAACCAGTTTCTTGGGGCTTTCGTTCTCTGGAGGCTTTCCCTGGTGGTTTTCCT
>NW_027726793.1:0-315 GCF_054177405.1 Leptonychotes weddellii | reverse complement strand
ACCTCCCTCTGCTCTCCCCTCCATCTCACTCCCCTCTGACCTGGCCTTGCAGCTCAGATTTAGGCCCCAGGAAAGTCTTTTTTAAGCTGATGGAGGAGGGTTCCTGTTAACAAGACACTCCGGTTGGGCCGAGTGACTTGTTCTGTGGCTCAGTGGATCTGGGACCATGAGGCTCAGGCAGAAGAAGCAGGGGCTGTCGCAGACTCTGAAGCCAGGAAGTCAGCCTGGATGGCCCAGCAGGCCCATCCCCCAGGCTTCTTGCTCCCGGTTTGCCACCCGAGATGTCACAGAAGCAGCCAGGCCCTTCCCAGCTCC
>NW_027726792.1:0-5116 GCF_054177405.1 Leptonychotes weddellii | reverse complement strand
AAAAAAAAAAAAAAATTTTTAAAGCTTGAGGTTTGGAGGCTGAGAAACTGAATTTGAATCCTGGCTTCTGCATTTCTTAGCTGTCTCATCTTGGGCAGATTACTTCACTTCTCTGGGCCTTGACTTCCTGCTCTGCAGAATAGGAAAGAACCATTTTAAGGATTAGAAGAAATATATCTGGTACCTGATAAGCTTTTAATAAACATGGTTATTGTTATCATTGTTACTTTTCCTACTGATACTAAAGGCTCCTAGTCCCTTGTGACTCTACGTTGCCAACTATAAATGTGGGCTTCCCTGAAATGCTATAGTTTTTTCTGTAGTATAAATGAACATACTAGAGTGTTGATTCAGTGTTGCGGAGAGGTTTGTAAAGGAATTTATATGACCAAATTTTGGAAGGCTCTTTTTTGTTAACTCCTTCTTCTAAAACTGGGACCAAAAAAAAAAAAGAAAAAAAAAGCTCTTACTAGCTTAATATTTTTAGAACCTGAGCTAGACCTATGTGGATGCCTGGGGACAAATTCAGAAAACCTTAATTTTTCTAAAGACTTGTTGAGGGTGCCCTCCTTTCAATTGAGGAAACAATTTTTCCTTCTGAATTTACTGTTTATTTTTTGGGCATACACATTTCCAAATATATCAAATATAAGTGATACATTTTTTAAGTTTATAAACTAACAGTAAAACATTAGACCTTTGCAGGGAACTTAAAAAGGTCTTGTTGACTTTCAGTTTCCCTCAGATATGCATGACTCTGAAATTTCTGGAAGTTTCGCATCTCTAGCTAAGCCAGAAAACACTCTGTTTAGGGTGGTAAAGAACTCCCTATCAAGCCAAATCTTACTACATCAAACTTGAAAGAACCTCCCAAATTCTTTGATTTTGTGTTTTGCTGTAACACAGATTGCTTAAACTAAGTGGGAAATTGGCTGTGAATTTTTAAAAATATGGAGATACTCATTTTTGTCAAATTTGTCTTAGAGGAGCAGGCTCAAGTTTGTTTTTATAAATGGGAAAATTGATTTGCAAAGAGATGAATGAAGAGTAACAGACAGGAGATGACATGTGGCCCATTTAGAATTTGATTGGAGAAATCACAGCCGTAAAAAAATGGGTTGACTTTCTTTATGTAAATGATAGGCCGTCTGGTTCTCAAAAACATGCTTATTGACACAAACACACGGACTTCAAGGTGAACTTCAGACTATTGGATTAGTTTATCTGCATATTGGTACATGTGTAGAACTCATGGCAAAATAATATACCGTAATAAATACATGTACAGCAAATAAAACGGGAGTTCAGAATCACAAGTTATATAGTAAAAATGTGTGGACTAAGTCATGTTCAGTGAAGGTTTTATTATTTTGGAACGAGGTCTTTTCAGTTGTCTTAAAGGAATGTCTCTTTTGGGCAGATTTGAAATATGAAAACCATCTTATTTTCCTGTAAGCGAAACATTCAAATACCATGTTTTCCCACAAACTTTTTCAGCATGTAAAGCGAAAATGGAAGTAGTTTTGATAGGTAACTTGTATTTTGGGGGCTGAGGAGGAGCACTAGAAAATTTAGCTTCTGAAGATCAGTCCTTTATAAGAAGGCAGTAGCATCCAGACAGATTATCATGTGAATATTTGCTAAGCCATAACCAGATTTTGTTGTTGTATTCAGACTCAAACTTAGTTTAAAAGTGGAATTTCTAAATGAAACTTTTTAAAGGTAGGTTCATTTTGGGGTAGGCAAATTGGTAGAAATAGTACATAAACTCCAAGGACAAAATGGCACTTTGTTTTTTCCTGTTAAACTCCTTTACTTGTTGACATTGCAAAATTCATAGTGAATCTTTACAGTGGGACTTTTGTGATTCCAGAAGCCCAGAACCCTAAATGAATTCAGATGGACTTACTATTCTTTTCCTGTAACGTCTCTCGGAACCTATTTGCTTTACCATAGGCCAAAAACTGCCTTCACTGTTCGTACTTCCTTATTCAGTTAAATCTCCAAATCCCTGTTATTATTATTGTAACTGTTATTTTATTGTAATAATTATTGTTACTATTATTGAACAAGCTCTGGATGTTTGGTTTGAAAAGATTCCACCGAGCATTTTGATTATGGTGATTAGTGTGTGGCGTCAAGCCGAGTAGTGAAGTGATGCAGGGATTTTATATATATTTCTGGGGCATTTTCACCGTCGATACCAGGGAGTAAGATTTTTGTTTTTACAAGCCAGAAGGGTTGCTGTGAATTCTAACATTTGGGAATCACAGCTTTAATTCCGACTTATTCTGGTGAAATAAAAACAAACCCTTGATACTGTTTTAATCTCTTGAATGAATGAGACCTATTTCTGATTCCAAGTTTACTGAAGCAGTCTCTCCGTTTCCCCAAGTGCCACTTCCCAAGGTGGACAAAACATGTTCTGTGCACGAGAAATGTGAGATGCTGGCTGCTTGGGGGAGGAAGGGGGAGAGGAAGCTGTTTGCAAAACTACTTAAAATAAATTTGAGGGGTCAGACATGGAACACAGTTGCAAAAGAGAAAGGAAAAAAATGCCTTAGGTCAATTCAGCTAAAATAGCGTAGGCATTCACATTGGCTGGAGGGTTGTGTATTTTTTGCTAATCAGATACAATCGGTACAGATAATATTTGAGTATCTGAGACTAGATCTCCTAGCCTCTATATCAGGGAAATTAACCTAAAGGGGCATGTTTTAAAGGGTTGATTTGGGAGAGCAGATACCATTTGGAAGAGAGACGCAAGCTGTGTTTACCTTGTCCGAAGAGCGCGCAGACTTGAGTCTCGCTCCCTGACTTGGAGCTGTCTGTCAGAGGCAGCCCTGCCTTGGGCTGAGGTAGACGGGCTTGCGTTAGCACTTCATTTAAAAGCGATCGGTACTTTTAAATTAAACATGCAAAGTTATCTTGGTGAGGCATTGAATAGGAGGTTGTTGGATTATTGAATTTGGCCCACAATTTAGCCAGTTCAGCAGGGATTTTGGGGTCTGAAGCAATTAATATGCGAGTACATTTGAGTCAGCAAGGTAAGAGATTACTGTCTTATCAGGGTAAGAAAAATTTCTCTTCCCAAGATCCATACGTTTTAGGCAGTAGATAAAACGCATTGTTTGAGGTTCATGTTTGAGAGTGACCACCTCAAACTGCCAGATTTTAACCACCAAACCACACGAGAGGGAATAATTGCATTATGCTTAGCATAGAGGAGACCCCAGTTTCCTTTTCTCATGTTCTCATGTACTTTCTTTCTTTCTTTCTTTTTCTCATATAGATTGGAAGAAAACTTAATTTTCTTTGTTGAAAAAATCATTCGTTGAATTGATCAAAGCACATGAAATTGTTTTTGTCCTGTCAGGTTGAATACTTAAAAAGACAAAACTGAAAAGGATTTCAATGTGTGGCTAAACCCTTGTCTGTCCTATAAATCCGGACATGCTCCAGCCAAATTGCTGTGTGCTTTCCTGACCATAAGGACCTGACTCGGGGTAACAGCTATTTCTTTGATAAACCCCTTCTCCTTCTACAGAGCTAGAACCCTTACACCTGTTCTTTCCTACCTGGCAGGCTTTGCACACAGTGCCTGTGCAATCTTAGGGTGGGGGTGGGGGGCTAACACTATTTGCTTGTCTTTAAAATGGGGAAAGTAAGACCTTAAAGGATTGCGAGGCTGGCACGAAAAGACGCATATGAGGAGCTGACGCAGTGAGTGGCAAGCCTGTGGCGCCAGCTCTGGAGATGCCTCTTCTTGCACTGTACTCAGTGGGGGACACCAAGCCCTGCATGAAAGGGGCACGGCAGGCCTGTGATAGAAGCAGGAGCACTGGGTCCAGGAGCTGGCAGGCACAGGGAGCTATGGGTAACCGAGGCTTAGAAATTGTTGCCTTGGGGCACCTGGGTGGCTCAGTCGTTTGTTGCCTTATTCCAGAAGATGGGGACACCTGGGTGGAGCAGGAAAGTTTAGCCTTTGAAAAGCACATGTGACGTAAAAATGAAAAATACCAAGAGAGTGGCTCATGGAGTGGTGAAGTCCTTTATTTCCGTATTTTCTATGGAGACCCTTTCCTTCTGGAAGCTTTGATTTGACTATCTGCCTTACTTCAGGAATTTGGGGACCTCAGCAATTTGAGGGCAGATTATTCAGTCCTGGGTAGCAGGCAGCCCTGCCAGGCCTGAGCTTCCCTTCAGAGGATAGCCTTGAGTGGCTGAGGGGCACTTCAGGACATGGCCGTGGAACGCATGGCCCACTGACCATGTCCTTTGGGCAGGTGACATGGGAACCTAGCCTGGGCGTGAGTAGGTGTGGCCTGGCTCCCTGGTAAAGGGCCTTCAGGGTTTCCTATGAGGCCCTGCCTCTTCCATCCAATGTAACTGCCTTTCTATTTCAGATGAAGGATAAAATACTTTGGAGAATAACTTTCATTGTTTCCATTCCCAAATCCTTTTCTGTGTGTGGAGAGCATTCTGAGTTTGTCTGTTTGTTTACTGTCCTCCCATCAAGACCCATAGCCTGTGCCGACATTCTTCTGAGCAGATCACATGCGCTTGGCAAACGGGTGGGTCTTCTGAGCACTTTTTTGTGTTTTCAGCCATGGTCCTTAGTTCTCAAGGGATATTGCCAGCCTCCATCCTGATTCCAGATTTAGAAGGAAAAAAAAAAAGGCACAAAACAAAACAAAAAAGAAGCCTTGGTATAAAATGGAAGTGGAACTTGGCAGCGGCTAGTGGAGATTGTGATAAGGAGTTTTGAAGTGTCTCTCCTTTGAACAGTCTTTCTTGTTGGAGAAGTACTTCTCTCCCAGCGTGTCTGACCCTTGCAGATGCCCCAGCTGGGCTGGTACAGGCAGGCTCCTCCTCACTCCGAGGCTGGGTATCTGTAATTTCAGAAAAGTCCTGAGGGAACCATGAGAGACGATGGACTCTGAAAAACAAACAGGGTTCTAGAGGGGAGGGGGTGGGAGGATGGGTTAGCCTGGTGGTGGGTATTGAGGAGGGCACATTCTGCATGGAGCACTGGGTGTTATGCACAAACAATGAATCATGGAACACTTCATCTAAAACTAATGATGTAATGTATGGGGATTAACATAAGAATAAA
>NW_027726791.1:0-315 GCF_054177405.1 Leptonychotes weddellii | reverse complement strand
TTAGTCCTCACTTTGTGTTGCATCTGGCTGAGTTAGGAAGGGATGCCTCTTCCTCAGGGTAGGGACAGCTCAGTCTCAGGGAGAGACTTGGATTTAAGGCCCTCTCACCCAGCTTGGTCTCCACCAGGGTTTCTCAACCATGGTACTGTTGCCATTTGGGGGCCACATAATTCTCTGTTGGGGGTGGTGGTGGTGGTCTGTCCTTGTACTGAAGGATGTTTAGCAGCATTCTTGGCTTCTACCCACTAGATCCCAGTTGGCACCCCCCACAAGGATGTCTCCAGACATTGCCGAATGCCTGGGAGAAGGGTACAA
>NW_027726790.1:0-315 GCF_054177405.1 Leptonychotes weddellii | reverse complement strand
CCTTCAAGGCCAGAGTTTTCAAAAGAAGTTTATAGCTGTTACTTAATTCCACTTATTGTTTAATCCATGGGGCCTGGGCACCATTACCCTTACCCCTATTGATCTGAAAGAACTTTCTTGAAATGAGCCCCCCTTGCTACACCCACTAGCAAGTGCCTTGGTTGCTTCACTTCTCCATTTCTTTAACCTTTGGGCTCCATTGTGTGCTTTTTCTGTCACAGCCAGTTCTAGTTCCCTTACCTTTCTGGCACCACCATCTCCTTCCAATCAACTTCTTGCTCCTATAGAAATTTGCAAAGGCTCTATTTTTGGTCA
>NW_027726789.1:0-315 GCF_054177405.1 Leptonychotes weddellii | reverse complement strand
ATCTCTAAAATAAATAAATAAATAAATTTTTTTAAAAACGTGTAGATTACTTTGGGTAGTATAGACATTTTTTTTTAAGATTTTTTTTATTTATTTGACAGAGACAGCACAAGCAGAGGGAGAGAGAGGGAGAAGCAGGCTCCCTGCTGAGCAAGGAGTCCGATGTGGGACTCGATCCCAGGACCCTGGGATCATGACCCAGGCCGAAAGCAGCCGCTTAACTGACTGAGCCGCCCAGGCGTCCCAGTATAGACATTTTAACAATATTTGTTCTCCCAATCCATGATCATGGAATGTCTTTCCAATTCTGTGTAT
>NW_027726788.1:0-315 GCF_054177405.1 Leptonychotes weddellii | reverse complement strand
GTGGCCTGGGTGAATATTATTCAGTGCTCTATTCCCTGTGGTAACTGGGAAAGAAACTTCAGGAAAGCTGTCTTCAAAATTTAGATTTTAGTCATAGTTTATGCTCTGATGTATCCACTGCTATCAGTGTTCTGCCACACAAGCCTTTCAGAAAAAGGTCTTCCCAACACAGCAACCCTGTAGTATCACTGCCGTGAAGAAATAAAGTAAATTGTGTCACATACAGCAAGAGCAGCCCGGGGAGAACAATGGTAGGAGCTATGGCAGGTAAAAGAAAGCAGAGTCAGGTAAATTTGGTAAAGCAAAGTGATATGC
>NW_027726787.1:0-315 GCF_054177405.1 Leptonychotes weddellii | reverse complement strand
TTTTTTTTTTTTAAAGATTTTATTTATTTATTTGAGACAGAGAGAATGAGAGACAGAGAGCATGAGAGGGAGGAGGGTCAGAGGGAGAAGCAGACTCCCTGCCGAGCAGGGAGCCTGATGCGGGACTCGATCCCGGGACTCCAGGATCATGACCTGAGCCAAAGGCAGTCGCTTAACCAACTGAGCCACCCAGGCGCCCAGATCTGGCTTTTTGAATAATTTCATAAGTAGGACTTGTAAGGATGGAGATTCGAGGGAGAGCACAAAGAAATCATACTTCTGTTTTTTTCTATCTCTTTCACTCCTTAGCCCTTT
>NW_027726786.1:0-315 GCF_054177405.1 Leptonychotes weddellii | reverse complement strand
TTTTAAAGATTTTATTTATTTATTTGACAGAGAGAGACACAGTGAGAGAGGGAACACAAGTATGGGGTGTGGGAGAGGGAGAAGCAGGCTCCCCGTGGAGCAGGGAGCCCGATGCAGGGCTCGATTCCAGGACTCTGGGATCATGACCTGAGCCGAAGGCAGACGCTTAACGACAGAGCCACCCAGGCGCCCCTAAGTTGTATGAATTCTTAATATATTTTGGACATTAACTCCTTATTGGATATACAATTTGCAAATATTTTCTCCCATTCAGTAGCTGGACTTTTCGTTTTGTTGATGGCTTCCTTTGCAGTG
>NW_027726785.1:0-315 GCF_054177405.1 Leptonychotes weddellii | reverse complement strand
GGAAAGTGTCCAACATGAAAAAGAGGAACCAAAAGAGACAAACAAATTCACAGAAAATTGAAAGGAGAAGAAATAGGGAACAGGAGAAAAAAACAAAACAAAACAAAACCCTAGAATGGGGCGCCTGGGTGGCTCAGTCGTTAAGCGTCTGCCTTCGGCTCAGGTCATGATCCCAGGGTCCTGGGATCGAGTCCCACATCGGGCTCCCTGCTCGGCAGGAAGCCTGCTTCTCGCTCTCCCACTCCCCCTGCTTGTGTTCCTGCTCTCGCTATCTCTCTCTCTGTCAAATAAATAAATAAAATCTTTAAAAAAAAA
>NW_027726784.1:0-315 GCF_054177405.1 Leptonychotes weddellii | reverse complement strand
AGAACCATATGGTCCTGTCAATTGATGCACAAAAAGCATTTGACAAAATACAGCATCCTTTCTTGATTAAAACTCTTCAGAGTATAGGGATAGAGGGAACATTCCTCAAGTTCATAAAATCCACCTACGAAAAACCCACAGTGAATATCATCCTCAGTGGGGAAAAGCTGAGAGCCTTTCCCTTAAGATCAGGAACACGTCAAGGATGCCCACTCTCACCACTATTGTTCAACACAGTACTAGAAGTCCTAGCAACAGCAATCAGACAACAAAAAGAAATAAAAGGTATACAAATTGGCAAGAAGAAGTAAAACT
>NW_027726783.1:0-315 GCF_054177405.1 Leptonychotes weddellii | reverse complement strand
GCAGTGACGGGGATGACAGTGGGTGCTTGCCCATGCCGCCACGGGAATGAAAGTGAGCATGACGCAAGAAGCCCACCCAGAGCCCAGCACCGGCAATGCTCCACACACAGGCCTCAGGCTGGCTCATTCAGCGCGCTTCGAGAACGCTGGATTTTACTACATGTGGGGCATTCCGAGTCGTGGCACACAGTTGGACTTTTGACAAATGTCTGTTACATGAATTAGGTTTGAATTCTGGCGCTGGTGGCTTCAAGCTCTGTGACATCCCTCTTGGCCCTCACTTCCCCCCCCTGTGACTCCGTCAAGTGTCGTTCG
>NW_027726782.1:0-315 GCF_054177405.1 Leptonychotes weddellii | reverse complement strand
GAAGGCAGTCGCTTAACCAACTGAGCCACCCAGGCGCCCCCTTCTCCATGTTTTTATATTCCAATTCCAGAGCCCTCTTTGGGGATGCAGAAATTAGATATAAGCATAAGGAAAATCACAAGAGACAATTAGAATCACAACCAATTAATCTAATCAATAGAATTTAAACTATCACTTAAGACATAACCTACAATACTGAAAATATTTATTGCATTGTATAACACATTCATGTTTCACTGTTACCCTCTGGGCATTGGGCTGATGAAAAGATTTTTCACCCTAATTCATCAGTAAATATTTACTGACCACTATTGT
>NW_027726781.1:0-5116 GCF_054177405.1 Leptonychotes weddellii | reverse complement strand
GACAGCAACATGCAGAAGAATGAAAGTGTACCACCTTCTTACACCACACATAAAAGTAAATTCAAAATGGTTGAAGGACTGAAGTGTGAGACGGGAAGCCATCAAAATCCTGGAGGAGAACATTGGCAGCAACCTCTTTGACCTTGGCTGGAGCAGCTTCTTACTAGACACATCACCAGAGGCAAGGGAAACAAAAGCAAAAATGAACTATCGGGACTTCATCAAGTTAAAAAGCTTGTGCGCAGCGAAGGAGAAAAAACTAAAAGGCAGCCTATGGAATGGGAGAAGATATTTGCAAATGGCATATCTGATAAAGGGTTAGTATCCAAAATCTATAAAGAACTTACCAAACTCAACACCCAGAAAACAAATAATCCAGTTAAGAAATGGGAGGAAGATATGAATAGACAATTTTACAAAGAAGACATGCAGGTGGCTAACAGACACATGAAAAGATGCTCAACATCACTCATCATCAGGGAAATGCAAATCAAAGCCATAATGAGATACTACCTCACACCTGTCAGAATGGCTAAAATTAACAACCCAAGAAACAACATGTGTTGGTGAGGATGTGGAGAAAGGGGAACCCCCTTGCACTCCTGGTGGGAATGCAAACCGGTGCAGGTACTCTGGAAAACAGTATGGAGTTTCCTCAAAAATTTAAAAATAGAACTACCCTATGATCCAGCAATTGTACAACTTGGTATTTACCCAAAGGATACAAAACTACAGATTCAAAGGGTTATAGTTCCCCTGATGTTTATAACAGCATTATCAGCAATAGCCAAACTATAGAAAGAACCCAAATGTCCATTGACTGATGAATGGACAGAGAAGATTTTATAATGGAATATTATTCAGCCATCAAAAAGAATAAAATCTTACCATTTGCACCAGTGTGGATGGAACTAGAGTGTATTATGCTAAGCAAAATAAGTCAGTCAGAGAAAGACAAATACCATATGATTTCACTCATATGTCGAATTTAGGAAACAAAACAGATGAACATATGGCAGGTGAAAAAAAAGAGGGAACCAAACCATAAGAGACTCTTAACTAGAGAGAACAAACTAAGTGATGATGGAGGGAGGTGGGTGGGAGATGGGCTAGATGGATAATGAGTATTAAAGAGGGCACTTGTTATGATGAACACTGGGTGTTGTATGTAAGTGATGAATCACTGAATTCTACTCCTGAAACCAATACTGCATGGTATGTTAACTAACTAGAATTTAAATAAAGATTTTTTAAAATGTGCAATGTGAGGACTTGATATATGTATACATTGTGAAAGGATTCTCACAATCTAGTTAATTAATGCATTCTGCCCCCTACATATTTATTTATTTATTTATTTATGAGAACACTTGTTTTAGTTTCTTAGCAAATTTCAATTATACAACACAGAATTATCAACTATAGCCACCATGGTATGCATTAGATCTTCCAACCTTATTCATGTTATAACTAAAAGCTTGTGTGCTTCTACCAACCTCTACACATTTTCCCCACTCTCCATCCCCTGCAACCACCATTCTACTCTGTTTATATGAGTTCAAGTTCAAAAACATTTTTTTTAGATTCTACATATACATGGTATCATGCAGTGTTTATCTTTCTCTTGCTTACTTAGCATAATGCCTTCTGAGTCTATTCATGTTTTTGCAAATGATAGGATTTTCTTATTTTAAAGGATAATATTCCTATCATCTATCTATCTATCTATCTATCTATCTATCATCTATCATCTATCTATCATCTATCTACCTATCATCTATCTATCATCTATCTATCTATCTATCTATCATCTATCATCTTCCATCACATTTACTTTATCCATTCATCCATCAATGGAAACAGGATTTTCCCCATACCTTGACTGTTGTGAATACTGCTGTGAACATAAGAGTATAGATGTCTTTTTGAGATAATTTAATTTCATTTGGATAAATATACCCAGAAGTGGGACTCATGGATCATATGGTAGTTCTATTTTTAATTTCTTGAGGAACCTCCATACTGTTTTCAGTGGCAGCTGTACCAGTTTACATTCCCACCAACAATGTATGAATGTTCCCTTTCCTCCACATTCTCAGCAGCATTTGGTACCTCTTGTTTTTTTGATAATAGACATTCTAACAAGTATAAAGTTATTTCTCATTGTAGTTTTGCTTTGAATTTCTCTGGTGATTAGTGATGTTGAACACATTTTCATGTATGTGTTGGACATTTTTATGTCTTGGAAAAATGTCTATTCAAGTCTTTTGACCATATTTCAGTTGGGTTTTCTCACTATTGAATTACATGAGTTCCTTGTATATTTAAATATTAACCCCTTACTGATTATGGTTTGGAAATATTTTCTCCCCATTTCATAGGTTGCCTTTTAAAAAAAATTTTATGTTAATTACTCAGTGCTTATCACAAGTACCCTCTTTAATTCCCATCACCTATTTCAGCCATCTCCCCACCCACCTCCTCTCTGGTTACCATCAGTTTGTTTTCTATAGTTAAGAGTCTGGTTTTTAGGTTTGTCTGTCTCTCTTTTTTTCCTCTTTGCTCATTTGTTTTGTTTCTTAGGTTCCAAATATGAGTAAAATCGTATGGTATTTGTCTTTCTCTGCCTGACTTATTTCACTTAGCATTATATTCTCTAGTTTTATCCATGTTGCTGCAAATGGCAAGATTTTGTTTTTTTTATGGCTGAAAAATATTTCATTTATATATACCACATCTTCTTTATCCATTAATCTATCAATGGACACTTGGATTGCTTCCATATCTTGGCTATTGTAAGTAATTCTGCAATAAATATAGGGGTGCACGTATCCCTTTGAATTTGTGTTTCTGTAATCTTTGGTTAAAAACCCAGTAGTGCAAAAAACAAAAACGAACAACAACAACAACAAAACCCCCTAAACAAAAAACCCAGTAGCGTAGTTAGTTCTATTTTTAACTTTTTGAGGAACATCCATACTGTTTTCCACAGTGGCTGTACAAGTTTGCATTCGCACCACCAACTTTGCGAGAGGGTTCCTTTTTCTCCACCTCCTCACCAACACCTGTTATTTCTTGTGTTTTTGATTTTAGCCATTCTGACAGGTATGGGGTGATATCTCATTATAGTTTTGATTTGCATTTCCCTGATGATACATGATAAGGAGCATCTTTTCAAATGTGTGTGTTGGCCATCTGTATGTCTTCTCTGGAAAAATGTCTGTGTCTTCTGCACATTTTTAAAATTGGATTATTCATTTTGTGTGTGAGTTTTATAAGTTCTTTATAGATTTTAGATTCTAACCCTTTATTGGGTATGTCCAATTTAAAAAGTCAGAATGGCTTTGGTGTGATGTTTAGGATTTTCTATATATAAAATCATGTCATCTGCAAATAGATACAACTTACTTTTTCCTTTCTGATTTAGAAGACTTTTAATTTTTTTCCTTGCTGATTGCACTGAGTAGGTGTGGTGAGAATGGGCACCCTTGCCTTGTTCCTGATCTTAGATGAAAAGTTTTTAAGCTTTCATCATTGAGTGTGATATATGTGGGCTTGTCCTGTATGGCTTTTATTATGTTGAGGTATGTTTCTTTCTATACCTAATTTGTTGAGGGTTCTTATCATGAGTGGATGTTGAATTCTGTCGGTTGCTTTTTATGCATCTACTGAGATTATCATACGATTTTTATCTTTTATGCTACTAAAGATGTTATTTATTATCTATTATTATTATTATTGTTGTTTTTTATTGTTTTGCATATATTGAACCATCCCTGCATCACAAGGTTGAATCCTGCTTGATCATAGTGTAGGATACTTTTACTGTGATGTTGAATTTGTTTTGCTAATATTTATTGAGAATTTTTGCATCTACGTTCAGAGGGGATATTGGTCTGTGGTTTTGGGGGGGGTTGTTTTGTTTTGTTTTTTTCTTGTAGTGTTCTTATCTGGCTTTGGTGTCAGGACAATGCTGGCCATGTAAAATGAATTTGGGAGTGTTTCTTCCTCTTCAATTTTTTGGAAGAATTTGATAAGGATTGTTGTTAATGCTTCTTTAATGTTTGGCAGAATTCAACCCATGTAACCATCTGGTCCTGGTCTTTTTGTTGCTGAGAGGTTTTTGATTACTGATTCAATGTCCTTTACTCATTATTGGTCTGTTTGTATTTTCTATTTCTTCATGATTCAGTCTTTATAGGTTATATGTTTTTATGAATTTATATGTTTCTTTTAGGTTTTCAATTGTTGCCATATAATTGTTCACAGTAATCTTTTATGATACTTGTATACTTGTGGTGTCAGTTATAATGTCTCCTCTTTTGTTTCTGATTTTATTTAGTTAAAAGTTTTTTTCTATTTGAGTATAGTTAACACAGTGTTACATTAGTTTCAGGTGTACAACATAGTCATTCAGTTTCTCTATCCCTTATGCTATGCTCACCACAAATGTAGCTACCATTTTTTTTTTGAACCACTTAAAAAAAGAAAAGATTTTATTTATTTATTTGAAAGAGAGAGCACAAGACAGGGAGGAGGGGCAGAGGAAGAGGGGGAAGCAGAGCCCAATGCATGACTTGATCCCAGAACCCTGAGTTCATGACCTGAGCTGAAGGCAGATGCTTAACTGCCCCTATAGCTACCATGTTTCACTAGACAAACAATCACAATAAGATTGACTCTGTTCCCTGTGCTGTGCCTTTTATTTCCATGACTTATTTATTCCATAGCTAGAAGTCTGTATCTTCCACTCCCCTTCATACATTTTGCCCATCCCTTCACTCCTACTCCACTGGCAACCATCAGTTTATTCTCTGTACTTATAGGTCTGATTCTGCATTTTGTCTGTTTATTCATTGGGGTTTTTTGGATTTCACATTTGTCTTTCTCAGTATGACTTAATTCACTTAGCATAATACCCTCCATGTCCATCCATTTTGTTGCATATGTCACAATCTCATCCTTTTTAAGGCTGCATAAAATTCCATTTTGTATTTCTTCCTTATCCATTTGTCTATTGATAGACATGTAGGTTGCTTTCATATCTTGGCTATTGTCAATAGTGCTGTAATAAATAGAGGGATGTATATATCTTTTCCAATTAGAGTTTTCATTT
>NW_027726780.1:0-315 GCF_054177405.1 Leptonychotes weddellii | reverse complement strand
ATTCAGTTCTATTTTTGTATATATATATAAGTTTTGCTTTCTTTACAATTTTGGGATTTAGTGTCTTCTAACAAACAGAACAAAATACACCTCGGACTAAGTGTATCACCCTGTTCTGTCCACCTGGGAGATTATATTCTCTCCTTCCCCCCCTTTTTTTTTGGTTTCTGACCTCTTCGGATTGTCTATTTCACTTGGGTCATGGTTGATATTTTTTATTTTGTTCTCTTGTTCCTTTTTCTCTGGGAAAAATGACTAGAAGGAGGAATTCACAACAAAGGAAAGAACCAGAGGTAATACTCTCTGCCACAAATC
>NW_027726779.1:0-315 GCF_054177405.1 Leptonychotes weddellii | reverse complement strand
AACAGAGACACACACACAAAAATGACTTCAGGGTCACTCTTTCCAAACTTAACACTGGCTTTCCCACGGGGTAGTCCTACAAGGGACTTTTCCTTCTTTAAATCTCTCAGAATTCTTTTTTTTTTTAAAGATTTTATTTATTTATTTGACAGAGAGAGACACAGCGAGAGAGGGAACACAAGCAGGGGGAGTGGGAGAGCGAGAAGCAGGCTTCCCGCCGAGCAGGGAGCCCGATGCGGGACTCGATCCCGGGACCCTGGGATCATGACCTGAGCTGAAGGCAGTCGCTTAACCAACTGAGCCACCCAGGCGCCC
>NW_027726778.1:0-315 GCF_054177405.1 Leptonychotes weddellii | reverse complement strand
TGAATTTTGACCCTGTGAGTATATTACCTACCAAATTAAACAGGAGGGGGGATGACACTCTAAATATAAATGAAACAAAATATTTTAATTGATTCCATGTGAAGAGTTGAGGAACGAAAATTTAATATTAAAAAAAATTCCTGGGCGCCTGGGTGGCTCAGTTGGTTAAGCGACTGCCTTCAGCTCAGGTCATGATCCCGGGGTCCTGGGATCGAGCCCCGCATCGGGCTCCCTGCTCGGCAGGAGGCCTGCTTCTCCCTCTCCCACTCCCCCTGCTTGTGTTCCCTCTCTCGCTGTGTCTCTCTCTGTCAAATA
>NW_027726777.1:0-315 GCF_054177405.1 Leptonychotes weddellii | reverse complement strand
CGGACAGGATGGGCTCAGCAATACTGGGGGGCGGCACCCCAAGCCCCGGGGGCTAGGGCATCGCTCCTGCTTGCCCTCCGTGGCCGGCTGCCCGGGAGCCCCGCCCATCCTCCGCTCATCCTCCGCTCACTAGCCTCACTAGGGGCCCAGGGGTGCTGCGGGCAGAGGTTCTTCTCACAGCTCCTGGGGCTGCCCCCCCGCCCCCACAACGAGGGATTGCAGTCCCACCACATGCCAGGAGGGAGGACAGAAGTGCTTGGTGGAGCGTGGGGCATGGGGAGTCAGCCACCAGCCCCTTGCCCTTCATCCTTCCTT
>NW_027726776.1:0-315 GCF_054177405.1 Leptonychotes weddellii | reverse complement strand
TTAGCATGATTCCCTTAGCTTATTCACTGGCCAGGAATTTTTTTGTCAGGACCTCTCCCCAGCACACAGAGCTTTACTTTACAGTTTTTTTGACTGTACAGTTCCAGGCCAGAGCAAACGTCTCTGATCCAGTTCGATAAGGCCCTCCCTGCATCTCTGCCGCTGTCACCCCGAGAGGGCAAGGGGGGCAAAGACTCAGACACCTCTTATCTCCTCCAGGGCTGCTTTGTGAAGACAGCCCTTCCCCTCCTGCCCCCCATGTTCGCACCCACCTCTCTTCACGACTCATTTTCTTTGTTTTGTAGTCACCGTGAA
>NW_027726775.1:0-315 GCF_054177405.1 Leptonychotes weddellii | reverse complement strand
CCTGCAGAAAGTACTAGAAGTTCCTGAGCAGGGAGGAAAGGAGAACAGGTTGAAAGAAACTTGTTAGCTATACAAACGTGACATACATTTCCTAGAAGAATAATTTAAGACCAAAGAGGGGAAAACGGCAGAAACTGAGAGGCTCCTGGGCCATTCTGAATAGACACACGGCTGAACCCGTCGACCTGGGCTGGAGGAGGGGCTGCTTCCTCTTGTGGTCCTGGGGGGCTGCACACTAACCGTGCTCGTGGGTGTCTCTGCACGTCTGCTCACACGGCGGGTGATGTGCCCCATTCGCTGGATAAAGTCAGCGTC
>NW_027726774.1:0-315 GCF_054177405.1 Leptonychotes weddellii | reverse complement strand
AAATAAATCTTTTTTTTAAATGTACAAACTTCATAACAATACATGTCCCTTTATTTACTGTAGTAGGAAGATTTTTTTTTAAAAGATTTTATTTATTTGACAGAGAGAGACAGTGAGAGCAGGAACACAAGCAGGGGGAGTGGGAGAGGGAGAAGCAGACCTCCCGCCGAGCAGGGAGCCCAATGTGGGACTCGATCCCAGGACCCCAGGATCATGACCTGAGCCGAAGGCAGACGCTTAACGACTGAGACACCCAGGCACCCTGTAGTAGGAAGATTTTAAAGATGCCCCCCCCCCAAGATTCCCATCCCTCAG
>NW_027726773.1:0-315 GCF_054177405.1 Leptonychotes weddellii | reverse complement strand
CAGTGCACAAGGGTTCCCTTTTCTCGACATCCTTGCTAACACTTATTATTTCTTGTCTTCTTGGTATTAGCCATTCTAGCAGGTTTAAGGTGATATCTCATTGTGATTTTGATTTGCATTTCCCAAATGACTAGTGATGTTGAGCATCTTTTCATGTGTCGTTGGCCATCTGTATGTCGTCTTTAGATAAATGTCTATCGTATCCTCTGCTGATTTTTTTTTTTAAAGATTTTATTTATTTATTTGAGACAGAGAGAATGAGAGAGACAGAGAGCACATGAGAGGGGGGAGGGTCAGAGGGAGAAGCAGGCTCCC
>NW_027726772.1:0-315 GCF_054177405.1 Leptonychotes weddellii | reverse complement strand
GTGGGGCCTCGGCTGCAGGCCCTCTCACACCTGAGGCCTGTTAATAATTATCCCTGGGGAGGGCAAGGCCCCAGAAGACGTCGCTAATGAGCCTGCTAAGTGACAGCTGGACCCTTCCTTCTCACCTGCTCTGGAAAACAAGATCTGGCCAAGGAATTATTTAACCTTCTTTGGGCTGGGAGCTCCCTGAGGACAAGGGTATCTCCTCCTCAGATGGGGCTCCCTGAGTCCTTGGAGACTTCTCCATTGTCAGTACCAGACTTCTGTTCCTGTTGTTGATGCCGGAATTTCTGCCTTGAGCGGGTCCCTCCTTGC
>NW_027726771.1:0-315 GCF_054177405.1 Leptonychotes weddellii | reverse complement strand
TCTCTCTCTCTCTCTCTCCAAAATAAATAAATAAATCTTTAAAAAGTAAAATAAAAAGATGTGTCTGAAAGAAGTGGAGTGGACAGATGAGGAGGTGGGAAGAAGGTAAGGCTGGAGAATGAGGGTGCTCTCAGTATGTGACCGTGAGTGTGTGTGTGCCTTTGAAACTGGGTGCATTCTGGAAACGGTCATCTCCAGCTCCTGAGACAACAGCAGGGGAAGGTGAATTCCTGTGCTCTTACTATACATCTTACAGGGAGACTTTAAAAGCATGAATCTGAGTTCTGTGATCTTGGATGAGTCACTTAAACTCTA
>NW_027726770.1:0-5116 GCF_054177405.1 Leptonychotes weddellii | reverse complement strand
AAAAACATTCCATGTTCATGGATTGGAAGAATAAACATTGTTAAAATGTCTATGCTGCTCAGAGCAATCTATACCTTCAACGCCATCCCAATCAAAATTCCAACGACATTTTTCAAAGTGCTGGAACAAACAATCCTAAAATTTGTATGGAATCAGAAAAAAACCCCGAATCGCCAAGGAAATGTTCAAAAAGAAAAACAAAGCTGGGGGCAACACGTTGCCTGATTTCAAGCTATATTACAAAGCCGTGATCACTAAGACAGCATGGTACTGGCACAAAAAACAGACACATAGACCAATGGAACAGAATAGAGAGCCCAGATATGGACCCTCAACTCTATGGCCAAATAATCTTTGACAAAGCAGGAAAAAATATGCAATGGAAAAAGACAGTCAGTCTCTTTAATAAATGGTGCTGGGAAAATTGGACAGCTATATACAGAAGAATGAAACTCGACCATTCTCTTACATCCTACACAAAGAGGAAAGACCTCAATGTGAGACAGGAATCCATCAAAATCCTAGAGGAGAGCATAGACAGTAATCTCTTTGACATCGGCCACAGCAACTTCTTTCAAGACATGTCCCCAAAGGCAAGCAAAACAAAAGCGCAAATGAACTTTTGGGACTTAATCAAGATAAAAAGTTTCTGCACGGTAAAGGAAATAGTCAAGAAAACAAAGAGGCAACCCACAGCATGGGAGAAGATTTTTGCAAATGACACGACAGACAAAGGGCTGATATCCATTAGTAATTTTTAAAGATCAGTTTGTTTCTGTTTCTTGACTTTCACAATTTCAAGAACAGAGGAACCCAGTCTCTTCTACATGCCTCATTACAGGGACAATTCACAATGACCCTGAGGCTCACATGCTGAACTAAAGGTGCTTCCCCAGAAGTGGGAAACAAGGAAAGCTCTGTCCCCACAGGGTCAGAAAACTGACTGGTGACAGCGCAAAGTCCAGCCCATGGCCACGACTCTGGAAGGCACATCTCATGGAGCTCTCGAGCAGGTCCAAGGTGATGTCCACCCCCCGTGCGGCAGATTCAACCAAAAAGGACCCGTTTCTGTGATCTGGCTGCTGGCCTCTCTGGGCTAAAACCTGGGGGAGGTTTTTATTCCTGGCTCCTTGCAGGCAAGGAGGACAGAATGGTGTGTTTCCAGCCAAAGCCAGAGATGCTAATCTCTTAAGGAGCGAGGCTGCCCGCCAGCAAGTTGGCCCATGTTGAGCCATCCCTCCATTTCTCCCTCTCTTCCTGCTAATCCAATCCATTTGTCTCCAAACCCAATTTGGAATTTGAAAAGGCCAGTCTATCTGGTCACTTAAATTTTCAAATACAAATTCAATTTGCTTTGCGAGGCACCACCAGCCCTCCCAGGCGTCAGGACAGCACTCACCCCTAGCCCTGGGACACAGAGGGGTGCTCTATCACCAGCCTGTTCCCCCCTCCACCACCCAGCAAGAAAGGCAAGCAGCCAGAAGAGGGTCATCACCGCTGGTGGTGAACACATACTGGCACCTCAGAAATCCTTTTGTCCTACCTCCACACCGTACACACGGGGAAACTGAGGCCAAGCTAAGGGAAGGGACTTGCCCACGGTCCCATGGCAGTGAGTAGCAAGCCACAGTTTAGGATTTCTTTTATGACAGATGTGCTTCACACTTGGCACTGAAGTCCCCGGATGTGAAGGGACTTCTGAAGGCCGCACAGGGACCTGGGAGCTGGTTGGGACTAGGAACTGGGTCTTTTTTTCACTCATCTTCATTAACAAGCTTTGACTCCCCACAGAGACCTTGATGGGTACTGGAGCCACAAGTAATATCAGACATCGCCCCATTAAGGTGCCTCCCAGTGAAGGCAAAAATGGCAGAAATGATTTCCCCTCTATGCCCTGATGTTGGGCCTCCCATTTTATGTCAACTAGAGACACAACCCTAGGCAAGAATGAATGTGTTGCCATGACTCCAATTAATTACCTTCTCCCAGGCCAGTCCCCACACTTTCCTTGGCCTCTGCTTGCCCCACTGCATACCCCCCCTCCCCAGCCTCAAACTGGAACCCTCTAGTTATCCTCAACTCCTGCCTCAACGCCTCCTGCCAATCTCTCCTCCCCATCTTTGCAGGGGCGGGAGCCACTCTAGCCCTTGCGCATGCGCTCTATGGGGACGGCTACAGCCAGGTCTCCGGGACGGATCGGTGACCAAGCCAAGCTTGAGCCCGCTCAGGGTCCACAGGATGCTACAAGGGACACTCTTGGCTTCTCCTGGGGAGACTTCACCACACGGAGCCCACCTGAGCCCCTTCTCTCCGTTCTCCTGCCTCTGCTCCACCTGCTCACACCCCCAGGGTCTCAGAGTCTCTGTTGAGTCGCACCGGCAAGCTCTGGACCCAGAACATGCTGGACTTCCCCGGCTCACCATTCCTCCACATAAACCATCCACAAGACTGGCCAATCTTTGTGTCAGCTGCCTCTCACAACATAATCCTGACAAGTTACAATGTCTACCAAGACTGTCTTTTATTCCTACAGGTCGGAGGCTCCCTCTCTAGAAGGGAGGGTGAGAGAGAGAAAAGAAAAGCTCCTTCCTTCAATGCGCATAAATGTCCTGCTTCAAAGCATCCATGGCTCCCTATTACCATCACAATGAAGTCCAAATCTTCAGTCTGGCTCCAAACAGCTTTTCCAGCCTTAACCCTCACACTTTCCCCTGATGCACCCATGTCATGAGTTCTCAGCCACCCTACACTCCCACATGACCCCAACATCCAAGCTGTCAGGCCTCCAAACCTTTGTGTGTGCAGTTCCCTCCATTTGGAACACTCTCCTCCTCTATTCTTTGCCTGTCAAACTCCTACTCATCCTCCAAGGACCACCTCTGATGCCTCCTCTTGTGGGAAGTCCTCCCTGATTTCCCTGGCAGAACCAATTGTTCTCTCCCCAGTGTCTCCACACCACTCTTCACAGAGCCATTATTTATGGATATGAGCATGTGACCAGCATCTCCCTGAGGTGGAAGGGGAGAGGGGCAAGCTGGGAATTGCTCCCTGAATGGCCATCCTGAGGCACGTCCATCATACTTTGCTTCCAGGTGTCAAACTGACTTGGAGAAAGTATCCACAGCAAAAACCCAGAACAACAGCCATAGGAATGGACAAAGCAGAATGCCTTTGTGGATCCAGATAAAAAAAACCACAGAGATTCGGTGCCATACAGTTCAAACCTGGCCATCGATACTGCTGGACACAGAGGTGTTCAATGTTAATCACAGACCCCAGAGCAGGAAGAGGAGATCTCAGACATCATCTGCTCCAAACCCTTCATTTCCGCTCACCCTTTTATATCTCCCCAATATTCTTGTTTATATTTAAAAACAAAAAAGAAATACCTTAGTGCTGTGAAAAAAAATCAAACCCACAAAAGATTAAAAATGAAAAATTAATGACTCCCTACCTAAGATGTCCATACATAAATTTATATAGAGATCTGCATATTGACGTCCATACACTTAGAATTTTTAAAACCACAAATGAGATTATACTATAAATATCACTCAGCACCTTTTATTAAGCACAAAATATATCACGGATAAGTTTCTGTGTCAGCATAGTTTTACTATGTTCACTTTTGTAAATTTTGTAGCAAATTTTACTCTTAGTGTACATGTAAGGGACTTAAGTCCAGGCACTGCACTGGACACCATTAAGAGAGAAATGACTGAAATATTGTTCATGAGCCTTTGTTTCTTATTGATAATCATTATTTTTTATTTGGATGGGTTCTTTTCTTTTTGTAAATTTTACTGAAGTATAACACACATAAAAATGCACAAACCTCAAGCATGAATGATAAATTTTCACAAAGGAAAGGCACTCCTGTGATCAACAGTAAGATCATGGACAGAACATGACCAGATCCCGAAGCCCCCCGTGTGCCTCTTTCCATACCCACTCCCTGCCCCTGTTCCCACCCCAAGGGCAACCACTCCCCTAAGTGGTCCACAGATCAGTTTTGTTTGTTGTTGAACTTGATACACTTGGAAGTTGTTGAACTTCATAGACTACGTACTTACATTAGTCAGCTCAGGCTGCCCTAACAATAGACTGGTGGCTTAAACAAGAGAAATGTATTTGCTTACAGTTCTGGAGGCTGGAAGTCCGAGATCAGGGTGCCAGCATGGTGGGTTCTGGGGAGAGGCTCTCCCTGGCATGCAGACAGCCACCTACTTGCTGTGTCTTCACATGGGAGGGAGGAGGGGGCAGGGACTGAGCTCGAGGGAGCTTTCTGGTTTTATAAGGGCATTAATCCCACCATGGGGGCCCCACCCTCAAGACCTCATCAAGACCACAATCACCTCCTCAAGGTACCACCTCGCAATACCATCACACTGTGGGTTAGGGCTCCAGGGAATAGATTTGGGGGCTACAACGTAATGCACAGCAGCCTCTCTTGTGTCTGGCTTCTTTCATTCAACATTACATTTTCAGGAATTGTCTACAGCGTCCCAGCCCCAGCCCCTTCCAACATGTCACAGCATCCCGTGGTAGGAATGTACCATGACACATTCAACCACGCTCCTCTTGATGGACTTCCAAATTGTTTCCTATTTTTTGTAATTACAAAAAGCACTGTGATTTTTTTATACCTCAATATCATAAAAGCCATCTATAAAAAACCCACAGCGAATATCAGTCTCAATGGGGAAAAACTAAGACCTTTTCCCCTAAGGTCAGGAACATGGCAGGGATGTCCACTATCACCACTGCTATTCAACATAGTATTAGAAGTCCTAGCCATAGCAATCAGACAACAAAAAGAAATAAAAGGCATCCAAATTGGCAAAGAAGAAGTCAAACTCTCACTGTTTGCAGATGATATGATACTTTATGTGGAAAACCCCAAAGACTCCACCCCAAAACTGCTAGAACTCATACAGGAATTCAGTCAAGTGGCAGGATATAAAATCAATGCACAGAAATCAGTGGCATTCCTATACACCAACAACAAGACAGAAGAAAGAGAAATTAAGGAGTCGATCCCATTTACAGTTGCACCCAAAACCATAAGATACCTAGGAATAAATCTAACCAAAGAGGCAAAAAAATCTGTACTCAG
>NW_027726769.1:0-315 GCF_054177405.1 Leptonychotes weddellii | reverse complement strand
CCCCACTGAACTCTTATTTTCCAATGTGATTGTAGATTTGTCTGTTTCTTACTCTAATTCTGTCAATTTTTGCTTCGTGTATTTTGAAGCTATAATTAGGCACAAACGCATATATAATTAATAAAACTTCCTGATGCCTTGAATCCTTTATGATTATGAAATGTGCATCTGTAATTCTGGTAATACTCTTTCTTAAACTCTATTTTATTTATTATTCATACAGCCAGTCCAGCCTCCTGTGCTTACTGTTTACATGGTATCTTTTTCTACCTATTCAATTTTAACCAATTTCTGTCTTTTTATTTAAAATAATTT
>NW_027726768.1:0-315 GCF_054177405.1 Leptonychotes weddellii | reverse complement strand
CCCATAATCACAAAGACTTGAATAGGTGCTTACCTGTTGTGCTGTGTGATTCAAGATGGTGCCGGTGTGGCTAATCCTCAAGGAACTTACTCTCTAAGACACACATGGGACATGGACAGTCATGTGAGCAGGAACCAGCAGAAATAAGAATCTTCTTGGATATTCTGAGTAAGACCGGGGAATGGCCAAATGAGAAGTTGCTTCCTCCTGACAATGGTGACGGTAGCGTTATGCAGGCTCTGGGGCCAGAGGGTGGAGTTGGAGGACCTAATGTCTGTGACAGTCCCTATTTATTTTTTTTTTCTTTTTTTTTTT
>NW_027726767.1:0-315 GCF_054177405.1 Leptonychotes weddellii | reverse complement strand
AATGAGGCATATATGTTGGCTAATTGAATTCAAATTAAAAAATTTTTTTTCAACCCCTGCTCTGCCTACCTCCCAACCTGTCACCCCACTCACATACTGCCTCCATTTCCCATTTCCCAGAGCTTTGAACTATTTTTGCTCATTCTTTTGATACTGAGCTCCAAGTCTCTAATGTGCATATAACACCTCTTCTTGAATTCCCCATTTTAGACACTATCTACTGATTTCACGCTATGGGTGATGAGGAATTAATATGGATTTGGTAAGTCTGTCAGTTTGTCTATCCTCTCTCTTACACACACACACACACACACA
>NW_027726766.1:0-315 GCF_054177405.1 Leptonychotes weddellii | reverse complement strand
AAAGAAAGAAGCAAGCAAGCAAAGAAAGAAAGAAGCAAGCAAGCAAAGAAAGAAAGAAGTAAGCAAGCAAAGAAAGAAAGAAGCAAGCAAAGAAAGAAAGAAAGAAGCAAGCAAGCAAGCAAGCAAGCAAGAAGCAAGCAAGCAAGCAAGAAAGAATGAAAATATTCTCTCTCAGGGCACCTGGGTGGCTCAGTCGGTTAAGCATCTGCCTGCAGCTCAGGTCATGATCTTGGGGTCCTGGGATCGAGTCCTGAAATGGGCACCCTGCTCGGCAGGGAGTCTGCTTCTCCCTCTGCTCCTCCCCCTGCTTGTGCT
>NW_027726765.1:0-315 GCF_054177405.1 Leptonychotes weddellii | reverse complement strand
CAGGGAGCCCGATGCGGGGCTCGATCCCAGGACCCTGGGATCACGACCTGAGCCGAAGGCAGACGCTTAATGACTGAGCCACCCAGGCGCACCTAGCTCTTTTCTATCTACTTATGCATTTTTGCATATATACCAAATACATTTATACACATACAGATTTATTTTTCTTTTTTACAATCATGGATAGAATCATCCTTTATTAGTTGTTGTGTGAAATGCTTTCTTCATTTAAAAATATGATATGGAAATCTTTCCATTTCATTTTAGATAGATATTTAACCAGCTCCCAATTGGTGGACATTTAGTATGTTGAAA
>NW_027726764.1:0-315 GCF_054177405.1 Leptonychotes weddellii | reverse complement strand
CAGGGAGCCCGATGCGGGGCTCGATCCCAGGACCCTGGGATCACGACCTGAGCCGAAGGCAGACGCTTAATGACTGAGCCACCCAGGCGCACCTAGCTCTTTTCTATCTACTTATACATTTTTGCATATATACCAAATACATTTATACACATACAGATTTATTTTTCTTTTTTACAATCATGGATAGAATCATCCTTTATTAGTTGTTGTGTGAAATGCTTTCTTCATTTAAAAATATGATATGGAAATCTTTCCATTTCATTTTAGATAGATATTTAACCAGCTCCCAATTGGTGGACATTTAGTATGTTGAAA
>NW_027726763.1:0-315 GCF_054177405.1 Leptonychotes weddellii | reverse complement strand
ACAGACAAAAGCAGGTGGTGAAGGAAGGGCTCCAGACAGACCAAAGCAGAGGTGAGAGCTTGCACAAAAATGGGGGCGCTGTCAGAACCACTGGGGTGGAAGGCACAACACGGGATGATGAGTAACTTGGGGGCCACGTACACAAGTCTCTTCATCTGCTCCTTAACAACCAGACCGTCCCACACCCAAGTATCTGGAAAACATCCCTGATTGCCTTGCTCCCTCATGGAAGCCATTTCAGTCCAAAAATACACTGGGCACCCCTACATCTGCTTTGTCCAAAACAAACAATAGTCTGATTTCTCTTTCTGTCCC
>NW_027726762.1:0-315 GCF_054177405.1 Leptonychotes weddellii | reverse complement strand
TTTTGTCAAAGAATGTGATATTGATTATTTCTGCTTCTCACACGTGTTAAATTTATTTTGTGACCCAAATGAATCTTTAAGCACGCCTAGACCCTGTATTAGAATGTGTGTTGTCGTTTTTAAAAATGTAGATTTTCATCTATATTGTATTAATTCTTCTCTAGCCATTGTATAGTTTAGATTCTTCTCACTTTTTTTTAATTTGTTTCTTTGTTTTTGTATACTTGCTCTCATAAACTGAGATTGGTGCATTTAAGTAATTCACTATAATTACATTTTTTTTCTTCTTCTCCTAATAGTTTTTCAATTTTTAAG
>NW_027726761.1:0-315 GCF_054177405.1 Leptonychotes weddellii | reverse complement strand
GGGCAAACAAGGCTGCCTGTTGGGGATGGGCATCTGGCCTCTGGAAAAGGCTGACCAGGGCCCTAAGCAGGAAGAGTGGGGGGCTCCAGCTCGGTCTGGAGGCCAGAAGTGAACAGATGACAAAACAGTCTCTCTCCTCGGGGTCTCTGCAGTCTCCGGGTCCAAAGCGGCCTCTTAAAGACGAATCCTCACCGGGGCTTGAACTGGGATGTCCTCTGGAGTCCCTGGTCTGCCATTTCCAAGGTTCTAGCCCCTCCCACCTCTCCCCCTCCCTCCGCTGTCCGCCGCTCCTCTCCGGCGCGGTACGGCCCCACT
>NW_027726760.1:0-5116 GCF_054177405.1 Leptonychotes weddellii | reverse complement strand
GATAGTTTTGACAGTATTCACTATTATTAATTTCTCTTGGTACTAACAATTAATTTCTAACTCTACTTTCTTAGAGGTTTACAGATTAGCTCTCCTGCCCTGCAAAATATGTGTTGTCTAATATTATTCTATTTTCCACAATATGAGAAATTTATTCTGGACACTGGCCAAAGGAGGATTAAGAAGGTTAGCAGTCTTAATGTGTGAAGTATTCTGTGAATATGTATGACTGTGTATGCGTTTCTGTGTCTGTCTGTGTGAGCATTAGACTGTAGATATTTTTGTGGGAATTTAGGAAAGACTAAATTAGACTCCATTTGTAACACAGGGAGAAGCTCAATCTTTTGAAAAACTGTGAATAATAGGACAGAGAGTCAGCTATGTAAAGTGAATTGTTGAGACTATAAATGGTAAATTCATAAGTATCAGTGGTTTTGTGGCTGCTGGGCATGATCTGTATTGGTAGATATTCTTCTTCTGAATAGCTATTTGGCAAAACAACAAATGTTATATTTATCTCATTGTGCTGGACCCTACATGAAAAAAGAGTTCTGTAGAGACTAATGTAATCAATTTCCCAGTGTTCATTTTTGCTATTGACCTTTGGTTATTGAAAAGTTAAGTTAGCTACCAGAAAGAAAGTATATTTTAAGAAAAAGAAAGAAGGATTGAGATAAAATAAAACTTCCATGTGCATTTCCATTCAAAATGCATCATGTTTTGCATATCATAGACCTATAATGAATCCTGTAGATTATATAAATTTTAATGTACTGTTGTTGGGAATTTTTCCTTGACGGCCACAACTGCATGTATGAGTTCAGTATGAGTTTAGAATGCCATTCATATTCTATAGAGGATTATTTTTCACTTTGCCCCAAAACCATATGGGACACGTTCACCTACACGTTGAACAATATAAATATGTGTTCTATTTCAAAATCCTCAGGATTTTTATTCTTATGTGTTATCTAATATAAACATCAGGATTTTTTTTTAAAAAAGTTTGACCTGAGTTAAGATACTTCATAAGATTCACTGAGACAATGAATTTAGAAAGTGAATTCAATATCTGCATCATCAAAAATCATAAACCTTACAAATTTCTAAGAATGCCCTTAGCTGTAAGTGATTTAACTGAGATCTACATGAATCCTAAATAACAGAAAGAATAAATTTCTTTAGAGGGGAAATCCACAATGTTAGATAAGGAGCAAAAAAAAAGACTTATCTTTGTAAAAAAGTAATTCTGTTGGCAGTGATTTTTCATATTGATAGAAGAATGCTCTTCCTGAAGCAGGAGTCAGTGCCTGGGTATGGAAAATTGGTCCTGATGTAAGAGTTGTAAGAGTTATGGATCGTTGGATTCCGTAAACTAAAGTTACCTTCAAGTGTGGGATTTCTAGTTGCATCTTTACTACAGTTAGGCAGGTTGCTGCCATACATAAAGCGGTGCATGAATCCATAAAACTTACTTTCTCTGCTCTTAAGAGTGAACAGAACACTTCAGTAGCAAAAGCAAATTGGTTTTGAGAGCAAAGCAAAGAAAGAAATCTCCCTGGGTCCCAGTTTCAACTCTTGCAAAAGGAATCCGTTTGATTTTAGTGATAATAAACAACAGACATATAATTTAAAGAGCAGTTCAATTCTGACTTAAGCAACTTCAAAGAAATATGACAAATTTTTAAACATCTTTTTCAAAATGCCATAGAGACCTCAATAATTTATTATAACTATTTTTGGCTTTAGAAGAGATGATTATACTTTCTGGAACTATATGAATGGGAATGTGATTTAAGTTTTTTATGTGACCTAAGACAAAATGGGGTATCCACATACCCATACTACAGCAAAGTCCTAAATAAGCATGCATTTAAATGATTCACCCCAAGAAGTCATGGCAAAGTGCATCATCTTTACTCCACAAATTTATCACTCCTTGGAAGGCTCCCCATAGGTATCCTAAGTGTGAGACAGTGAGTATGCAGTGGGTGGGGAAGCTCATATATTGAATAGTAAGTACTGCTTGTCAGGTTTCTTTGAGTATATACAGTTACTTTCCTGAATCATGAATGTTGCTAAAGTTTTGGGGGGGTTTTCTTCATTAATTGTTTTTAACAAAAGTGCCAACAGCCTTTGGAATGAAACTGAACATTGCACTGGCTTATAAAAATGCTTTGAGCTATATTATATTATCTGCCAGTTTGGGGTCATGTCTGGAGTACACTATTTTACTTGAAGTTTTCTCTCCTATTGTCTTAAATACAAGTTTTGGTGTTAGAATCTGACTATACAGGGTTTTCCTTAAGCATTGGGTGGACAGTTTCATGCATGATGTCAGATCACTGATTTCACAATGACTGAATTACAGAGGAAATACTAATTGTTGCAAGTATATATTCAGTACATCATGACACCCTACAAAGCAGAATGGGAAATCTCTCACTTTTAATTTACTTCAGTGATTTATTTTGAGATTCAAAGTCACATAAGTCAGAATGCCTCTTGTGTCATTCTGATAAGGAATTATTTGGCATTTTGGAAAATGACCTCCATGTAATCACCATCGAAATATATAAGGATATTTTAATGGGAAAAAGAAACTAAATGACTTTCTATTTAATCTGTTGGTTTTTTTTTTCTCTAATAAGCCATTAAATGAGCTGCAAATTTCAGCAGATAAGTTTAATATAGTTTGCTCATTGCATTTGTCTTCAGATATTGCTTGGAATCGCACAAATAGGGCAATCAGCCACTCAAAGCTCTTGCCTACTATCTATAATATAAAAAATGCAGATATCACATTATACATATGAAAAATGATTTCAAGGGTAAATTCAGTTTTATTTTTCTTAGAAGCTAGTGGTTTAAAGAAGTATAATATTGGAGATGAAATACAGTATTGCAACATAAATTGAGGTATGAAAAATGATCAGAAGCAAAAAACAGATCTATGCAGAAGGAAAATGGTCGGTCAGTGAAAATGTAGTAATGACATTTGTACACGGCCTTCTTTCCTCTGCAACATGTGTAGTTGTTACAGTATTAATCATTTATTAACTTACAAATTCATGTTTCTCATCTACCAATTAGAGAATTAATATTTTTCATATTTGTCAAATTAAAATTAAGGTTGAATTGATCATAACATGTTTATCAGTGTAATCTGGTATGAGCAGAGTGCTCACTACTTAGCAATGTTTCACAAGTGCATATCAACAATAACTAAATGCCTTGGTTTCTAATAATACTGTCCAAGTTGGCAGGTGTTTTTAGAAAGTGCTCTAAAATTGGCAATTTTTGTTTCAAATGTTGTGTGGAATTACAGGTGGCAGGGATCAAGTGAATTGGGAGTGGGTAAGTGATGACTGAGCTGCTACATTATTTACTTGAGGGTAGAAGTAGTAATTATTCAGTAACTAGGTAAGTAAATAAAAAGGAACGGCCATTTAATAGCTTAGAATATGGCAATGGAGAGAATCTAAATTCAGTATAATCAATCAGTATATATATGTATATATATAAATCATATATACATATGTGTATATGTACACATGCATATATATGCACAAAAATTTGTTGCATCAATACATAAATTCTACACATATATTCATTCAACACATTGTTTTTTGGCTCTTTAGTAGCTCTCATGTTCCAGACACTCTTTTGGGAGCCGGGGATAAAGCAAGGAATAAAAAAGGCCAAAATATCTGTTCTCACTGCCCTCGTGGAACTCGCATTCTAGTAAGGACACAGCAAAGACAATATAAATGAGCAAAATATAATGTATATTACCAAGGAACTAATGCAATGGAGGAAATAAAGTGGAGGAAATGGATAAGGAATGTTGGGAATGAGGTTAAACTTGACATGGTGTACTGGTTCTTGATTGTTGTTATAACAAATTGCTACAAATTTAGTAGCTTCATAGCCTACAATATTTATTACCTTACAGTTCTGTAAGGTCATTCAGGGCCATACAGACTGTGAAATGAGTCTCACTGGGCTAAAATCAAAGTATTGTCTGGGCTGCATTCCCATCTGGATGCTCTAGGGGAAAATTCATTTCCTGCCTTATTTGGCTTCTGTAGGTCATTCATATTACTTGGCTCATGCCCTCTTCCTCTCTCTTAAAAATTAGCAATGTTGCATTTCTCTGTGCCTTTCTTCTGTAGTCACATCTCCCTCTGACTCTCTTCTTCTTCCTTGCTCTTGCACTTTTAAGTACCTTTGTGATTATAATGGCCCCACCAGGACAACCCAGGAGAATCTCCTAATTTTAGGGTCAACTGATTGGCAACCTTAATTCTCCTTTGCTATGTAATCTAATATATTCACAAATTATTGGCATTGGGATATGGACATGTTCAGAGGGCCATTATTCTGCCTACCACAAAGGATAACCAAGAAAAGCCTCATTCAATTTGAGTAAGGATCTAAATGAAATTAAAAAGCAATCCCCGAAGGAATAATGTGCTAAGCAAAGAAGAAGTAAGTGCAAAGGCCGGTGGGTAGGATCATGTCTAGTATGTTCCAGGAAGAGCAAACAGGATAGTGTGGCTGGAGTAGAGAGCTCAAGATGGGAAGATGAATAGTATGAGAAGAATTCCAAGAACTAATGACAAGTTTGGAGGTAAAATATTTGCCTTATAGGTCATAGCCAAAAAAAAAAAAGACTTTTATACTGAGCTTAAAAAAAAATACCTATAGAATTTTAAGCAAAAAGTAACATTGTGACACATTAAAAAGATTACTTTAGCAACATGTATATAGAATCAAAAGGGGATCAATGAGTAGGTTATAGCAAGAATTTTTCTAGAAGACGATGGTGTCCTAGTACAAAGTAGTAGTAGAGGGAGAGATAGCTGGATTCTGGCTACATGTAAAAAGCAAAGCCAGCAGGGTTTGCTGGAGGTTTGTAGCTGGAATGTAAGAAAAGTAGTCATGGAAGTCTCCAACATATTTTTGCCTTTAGCATTTAGAAAAACTGTTACCCTTTATTGAGATGGGTATGATAACGAGAAGAGTTTTTTGTTTGTTTTTTGTTTGTTCGTTCATTATGTTTTTTGCAGGAGGTCATTATCAACAGTCTGGGATTTGTAATGTTTATTTATTT
>NW_027726759.1:0-315 GCF_054177405.1 Leptonychotes weddellii | reverse complement strand
TTTTTTTAAAGATTTTATTTATTTATTTGAGAGAGAGAGAATGAGAGACAGAGAGCACGAGAGGGAAGAGGGCAGAGGGAGAAGCAGACCCCCCGCCGAGCAGGGAGCCCGATGCAGGACTCGATCCCGGGACTCCAGGATCATGACCTGAGCCGAAGGCAGTCGCTCAACCAACTGAGCCACCCAGGCGCCCCTGGTGATTCAGATTCTTGAACCAGCTCTATACCACCTGATTCTGGAAGAAAATATAATTGTGAAATTCTGTGGGATGTGGAGATGAGGAGTGGGCACTGGAGCATACCCCCCAACTTACTT
>NW_027726758.1:0-315 GCF_054177405.1 Leptonychotes weddellii | reverse complement strand
AAAAGAAACACACTTAAACCATCATAAGCAAAAAGGAGTCTTCATTATAAGTGTATTCAAATTGATCACAGATCCCACATACATCACAAAACCCAGAATCAGAAGAAGTCAGAAGCCTAGCCTCTGACCTCTGACTCCACTTTTTCTGAAGCAGATGGAATTACTATTCTGCCTTGCTCTACATGACTTCTTCATTCTTCTGTTCTTCAGCAGAGCAACATTCCTTTTTTTGGCATTGATATGATCATCTTTGTCTTGCTTTACATGATCTTTCAGCTTAAAATGCTAACAGACTCTAGCCAGATCTCTGAATCC
>NW_027726757.1:0-315 GCF_054177405.1 Leptonychotes weddellii | reverse complement strand
CAGCTTGCAGGGGCTCTGAGAAGCCAAGGATGTGCAGCCACTGAGGGGACCATGAAGAAAGCTCATGGAAAGGTCCATGGAGATCTGTTGCTTCTACATAGCTACCACTTCTCCAGGGCCATAGCCAAGGATCTGGGCATGGAGGAGAAAAGAGCAAGTGCAAGGTGAGACTTGCCAGGCACTTCTGCATCTGTCCATCACTGCATCTGTCCATCACAACTTTCCTAGAGGAAGGACCACTGCTCTACTTCATTTGTCCAAATCTCATGCATGTTCTCTTTTTGTCAACTCTAACCTAGAAAGTTATAGGAAGAG
>NW_027726756.1:0-315 GCF_054177405.1 Leptonychotes weddellii | reverse complement strand
ATTCAGTTCTATTTTTGTATATATATATAAGTTTTGCTTTCTTTACAATTTTGGGATTTAGTGTCTTCTAACAAACAGAACAAAATACACCTCGGACTAAGTGTATCACCCTGTTTTGTCCACCTGGGAGATTATATTCTCTCCTTCCCCCCCTTTTTTTTTGGTTTCTGACCTCTTCGGATTGTCTATTTCACTTGGGTCATGGTTGATATTTTTTATTTTGTTCTCTTGTTCCTTTTTCTCTGGGAAAAATGACTAGAAGGAGGAATTCACAACAAAGGAAAGAACCAGAGGTAATACTCTCTGCCACAAATC
>NW_027726755.1:0-315 GCF_054177405.1 Leptonychotes weddellii | reverse complement strand
CACTCCTTAGAGACCCATAAGTTGACTATTGTTACTCCCCCCCCCTTTTGCACTATTGTTATTTTAGGGAGAAATATGTACTCCACACATGGATGGTTAGACTGCCTTAATATTCCCTCCCATGAGTCTCTCAATAGGCCGATACTCTTTTATTTGTTTATTTCCTTGTTTACTTATTTACTTATTAAACAGGCTCCACACCCAGCAAGGAGCCCAATGCTGGGCTTGAACCCACAACCCTGAGGTCAAGACCTGAGCTGAGATCAAGAGTCAGGACACTCAACTGATGAGCCACCCAGGCGCTCCAGGCCAACA
>NW_027726754.1:0-315 GCF_054177405.1 Leptonychotes weddellii | reverse complement strand
ACCATCATCACCACGGCTTCTGTCATCACCACTGCCTCCATCATCACCACCACCATCATCATCACCACCATTACCTCCATCATCACCACCATCTCCTCCAGCATCACCTCTATCACCACCACTGCCTCCATCATCAGCACCTCTATCATCACCAGCATCACCTCCATCATCACCACCCCTGCCTCCATCACCACCATCATCACCACGGCTTCTGTCATCACCACTGCCTCCATCATCACCACCACCATCATCATCACCACCATTACCTCCATCATCACCACCATCTCCTCCAGCATCACCTCTATCACCACCACT
>NW_027726753.1:0-315 GCF_054177405.1 Leptonychotes weddellii | reverse complement strand
GAAGGCAGTCGCTTAACCAACTGAGCCACCCAGGCGCCCCCTTCTCCATGTTTTTATATTCCAATTCCAGAGCCCTCTTTGGGGATGCAGAAATTAGATATAAGCATAAGGAAAACCACAAGAGACAATTAGAATCACAACCAATTAATCTAATCAATAGAATTTAAACTATCACTTAAGACATAACCTACAATACTGAAAATATTTATTGCATTGTATAACACATTCATGTTTCACTGTTACCCTCTGGGCATTGGGCTGATGAAAAGATTTTTCACCCTAATTCATCAGTAAATATTTACTGACCACTATTGT
>NW_027726752.1:0-315 GCF_054177405.1 Leptonychotes weddellii | reverse complement strand
GCAGATGGCATCCTCTGCAGTCTTGGGATTTGGGAGAAAATATTTCTTGGTTTAATTTCAACACTATGCTAAAGAGAGATTAGTAGAGCAGAAGAAAGAAAATTAGGAGGAGATGCGGCTGCAAAAAAGCAAGAGAAAAGAAATGGTTGAGTATAAAGTAGGATATAGGGAAAGGAGCTGGTATAGGAAACTTCTGACTTTGGCACTAACAAGCTATGTGACTTTGGAGGCATGATTGATTTTATCTGCAAAAAATATCTTTGTTTCCCAAAACAGGGTTCAAACAGCTGCCTCCCAGGAGTTCTTTCTTAAATT
>NW_027726751.1:0-315 GCF_054177405.1 Leptonychotes weddellii | reverse complement strand
CCTGACTCGCTGCTCTCCATGGAGGAGTGGGTCTGGGGTTACCCCCAGGAGAGCCCCTTTCTCCTCCTAATTGGGAGCCAGCTGTCTACAGGGGACCCAATCTCTTGCATGTGACTTTGCACACAAGTGGGAAGGGAACGCTCTGCCTTGTAGGGGAGGTTCCCCGCCCAGCATCTTCTGTGACAGTGGGGATTCCTGACGATGGGGTTCAGTGCTAGAAAGCCACTTGGCTGCAGGCATGAGCCATGGCCCCCAAGATCCATTTTATCAGATAAAGGTGTTATCTGGCCTATTGCTTCTTCCTTTTTCTCCTTC
>NW_027726750.1:0-315 GCF_054177405.1 Leptonychotes weddellii | reverse complement strand
TCTTCACCAACCAGCTGGTTGCTGTGTCCCGTGTGCCTCTCCAGGAGCACTGAAGGGTGGTGGTTCTTGAGGTCCGTGGTGCCCCACACTGGCAGGATGTGTCCATGCAGCACATAGCGATCATGAGCTGCTTCTATGAGGAGCGCTTCCTCTGAGGTGGATGACATGGTGTGCGGGGATGTGGACATGAAGTTCTGTGTCCACGTGGGCACGGAGATCCTGTCCCCCCTCTTTGGCACCCTGCACCCCGGTTTCTACTGGGTGGCCTGTGAGGACTTAAGCTATGAGCGCTGGTCCCAGTCCCAGGCCCACATC
>NW_027726749.1:0-5116 GCF_054177405.1 Leptonychotes weddellii | reverse complement strand
TTTTTTTTTTAAAGATTTTATTTATTTATTTGACACACAGAGAGAAAGCACAAGTAGGCAGAGAGGCAGGCAGAGAGAGAGGCAGAAGCAGGCTCTCCACTGAGCAGGGAGCCCGATGCGGGACTCGATCCCGGGACTCCAGGATCATGACCTGAGCCGAAGGCAGTCGCTTAACCAACTGAGCCACCCAGGCGCCCCAACTCCCATTTTAAAGATGAGGAAACTGTGGGGCGCTTGGGTGGCTCTGTTAAGCATCCAACTCTTGGTTTCAGCTCTGGTCATGATCTTGGGGTCATGAGATGGGAGCCACACGTGGGCTCTGCTCTCAGCAGGGAGTCTGCTTGAGATTCTTTCTCCCTCTGCCTCTGCCCCTACCCCCCTGCACACTCTCCAAAGCAATCAATCTTTAAAAAAAAAAAAAAAAAAGGAGGAAACTGAAAAACAGATTTACTATTCACATCTTCCAGGTCCAGCTCCAAGACCAGAGCCAGGGATCTGAAGGTTTCCCAGTCACCACTCTTTCCAGTAAAACTGTATTTTAAAACACAATAGGAGGGCGCCTGGGTGGCTCAGTCGTTAAGCGTCTGCCTTCGGCTCGGGTCATGATCCCAGGGTCCTGGGATCGAGCCCCGCATCGGGCTTCCTGCTCAGCGGGAAGCCTGCTTCTCCCTCTCCCACTCCCCCTCCCACTCCTCCTCCCACTCCCCCTGCTTGTGTTGCCTCTCTCGCTGTGTCTCTCTCTGTCAAATAAATAAATAAAATCTTTAAAAAAAAAGAAAAACACAATAGGAGGGGTGCCAGGCTGGCTCAGTCAATAGAACACGTGACTCTTGATCTCGGGGTTCTAAGTTCGAGCCCCACGTTGGGTTTAGAGATTTAAAAAAATTTTTAGATAAATAATTTTTTTAAAATACCACCACAATAGGGTCAACCAACGATGATTCCTGTGAGTGGTTTAAAAAAACTCTGGGGGCTCCTGGGGGGCTCAGTCGGTTAAGCGTCTGCTTTTGGGTCAGGTCATGATCTCGGGGTCCTGGGATCGAGCCCCATGTCAGGCTCCCTGCTCAGCGAGGAGTCTCCCTGTTCCTCTTCCTCTACCCCTCCTGCCCCTGCTTGTCTGTGCTCTCTCTCAAATAAATAATAAATAAAATCTTTTCTAAAAAAAATATAAATAAATAATAAAATAAAAACTCAAACACAAAGAACTGAGCTCTATTTCCGCCAAGGATGCTCAGCGGATGTCTAGCTTGTGTTTTCAGTGGACAGGAATTTGGGTCTGTGTCGTGGCAGTTACAGGAAACACTTGCTCTATGTCAAGCCCACAAGGTGGCTGCAGAGTTCCGCAATTTATTGCCGGAAGAGCAGTATTCAGGGCAAGGGGGTGAGGTGGGGCCAGAACTCAGCTATTGACGGTACATGACACACAATGTGATGCTAGTTTTGGGGCATACGGCATAGGGATTCAACATTTCTATACACTACGAAGTGATCACCTCAGTGATTACCAGCCATCCATCACCATTACCAACCATCACCACATAAAGTTGTTACAGTATTATTAACTATATCCCCTATGCTGTCCAGTGCATCCCCATGTCTTATTTATTTTATAACTAAAAGTTTGTACCTTCTAATCCCCTTCCCCTGTTTCATCCATCCCCACTCCCCCGGGTGCCTCTTCCTAAATCCACACAATACGGCCATTTGCTCACCAGGCTGGGTACCACCCCCCCCCCGCCCGAGGCAGTGTCTGTGAGGAAGATGCCTTTTCTGACTCACACAAAAGCACCCCAGGGGCTAGCTGAGGCCCTGGAAGTGAACATGCATTATACGTGGCTTATCTTGTTCAATCCTCACTTAATCTCTCCAACCCTATTCGGTGGCTCTGGTCATATGCATTTCACTGCGGAAGAAACAGTCTACTTCTAGATCACCTGGATTACACAGCCAGTAGGTGGTAAAGAAGGAATCGAGCTGAGGGTGCCTGGGTGGCTCAGTCGGTTGAGCATCTGCCTTCGGCTCAGGTCGTGATCCCAGGGTCCTGGGATCGAGCCCTGCATCAAGCTCCTTGCTCAGCGGGAAGCCTGCTTCGCCCTCTGCCCCTCCCCCTACTCATGCTCTCTCTCTCTCTGTCTCAAATAAATAAATAAAATCTTAAAAAAAAGAAGAAGGAATTGAACCCAGGTCTGTGGTACCCAAGCCACCCCCAAGATGCCCTGGTGCAAACGAATGAAAACCTCTGTGGTTGCTGGTGTCTACTAAAGGGTGCACCATATTCCCCTACAGACCCAGCGAGAATGGTTGCCATGTGATCTTCCCAAAGTCCCCACTCGTACCTTTCTCTCGCCTATGCTCCAAAACAAGGATATAAAAATGAAACCAAATAAACTAGAAGACTGTTGCGTTAGTTCTTTCACTGTGAAATATTACATATAAGGCGCACATAAAACAAATGTATAGTTTAAGGAGTAAATTAAAGTGAACGCTCCTAAAATCACCACCCAGGTCAAGAAATTACCAGCACTTCGGAAGACACCTCCCTGGCCATTCCTTCCCACTCCTAACTTCCTCCCTCATCCCTACCAGTAACCCTATCCTGACTTTTATGGTAATGGTTTCTCTTTATATTTCGGCACCCACGTATATATCCCTAAACAACACGGTTAAGGTTATTCAATCTTCACTGAGCATCTAATATGTGCTAGTCTCAGTTCTAAGCACTTGAAATTAATAGTAATAACGATCCTTCCCCTCATGGGGTTATGTTCTAATAAATTCAGGTTGAATCTGGTTCTGAACTTGATATAAATGTCATACAGGCATAGAGAACTGTATTTCCTTTGCACAACACTGTAAGATTCATTTACTTTGTTGTATGTAGTTGAAGTTAATTTTCACGGCTCTCTGTAGTATTCCATTGTACAAATGTTTCATTATTTACTTTATTCTACTCCTGATGAACATCTGGGTTCATTTCCAGGTTGGATGATGCTCTTTTTTTTTTTTAAAGATTTATTTATATGAGATAGAGAGAGAGGGTGTGCATGTGGAGGAGGGGAAGAGGGAGAGGGAGAGAAAGGATTGCAAGCTGACTCCACACTGAGCTCGGAGCCCAATTCAGGGATCAATCCCAGGACATGAAGATCATAACCTGAGCAGAAACCAAGAGTTGGACGTTTAATTGACTGAGCCACCCAGGAGCCTCACGATGAGCTTTCTAGTACCTGTATCCAGATGGACATGAGCACGAAATCTCTAGGACATATACCTATGAGGAGAACTGCTAGGTTGTTGGGTAGGCAAATCTTCAAATTATTATCCAAAAACAGTTGTACCAATTTACCCTCCCACTAACAATGTACAAGCTCCTACTGATCCATAGCCTTGCAAATATTTTTTATTATCAGACTTTATGTTTTTTAAAGATTTTATTTATTTATTTGACTGAGAAAGAGAGGGTAAAAGCAGGGGAGGGGCAGAGGGAGAAGCAGGCTTCCCTCAGAGCAGGGAGCCCAATGCGGGTCTCAATCCCAGGACCCCGGGATCATGACCTGAGCCAAAGACAGATACTTAACCTACTGAGCCACCAGGTGCCCCTATTATCAGACTTCAAATTTTTAGTCAATCTGATCTGTGATATCTCAATGTGATGCTGTTTTTCCCTATCCCTGAACATGTATTGGTCTTTTAGATTTCCTCTCTCATAACATGTCTATTCAAGTCTTTTACTCACTGACAGCAGAGGGGGTTAGGGGGTAAGAGGGCAAGCAAGCAAACCTGATCCGGAATCTATGTCTGATACCTCCGGGGGCTGCCAGTCTACAAGTCAAGACTGCCATGCAGATGTTAATGTGGACGTCGTGATGTGACTATGTCTGGACTTGGTGGAGCACCTACTGTATTCCAAACGCCATGCCAAGCAAACTACAGAGGGAACACATCTCAACACGTCCTTCCAAGGTCACTGCTCAAGAAGCAATACAGCAATCTAAGAGCAACTTTCCACCACCTCATCCCACAGACTGGTCTAGCTCAAAAAATAAAATGGTTCAAATACCAGGAAAAAAAATCTCCTTTTCCTTCAAACATATTCTGTATTAACACGACACTCACCACCAGACAAGAAGCAAAACAGAAGGAAGAAAAAAATCTTATTTCTCCAATCTACCAAGATCAAAGGAATGCTCATGTTACTGAATAGAGCTAAGACATAAATTCCACTGGTGACAGAACTGTAAAGAATCTTCTAGAGAAACTGGGGTTTTGTGAAGGTAACACTCACTGAGTACTTATACACTAGGCATACATTACTTCAAAACCCTACCCATTTTTGGATGAGGAAACTGGCTTTGAGGGGTCATGAAACTGTGCCAAGGTCACCCCCTAGGAGGAGCAGGTCTGCTGTTTGAACTCAAGCCTCCCTTGCTCCGGGCAGAGCTCCTTACATGGCACCAGGATCCCCAGGTGGTGGATCCAAAAAGCGTGCCAAATGAAAACATTGTTGGCAAAAATCCAGGAGAGCAACTGAACCAGGATTTAACTGGCACTGAGTTAGGGAGGTGGGGAGTATTTACCAGAGAAGCCATCAGCCTCTATCTATAACTTATTAGGCTTCCAGAAGTGGTATAGAGATTTGATGACAAAATTTTCTAGTGCACTTTGATGAGTGATTGAAGACACCAAATGGATCTCCTAGATTATCTCTCTGATGCACTATTCTTTTTTTTTTTTTTTAATATTTTATTCATTCACTTGACAGAGAGAGACAGAGCACAAGCAGAGGGAACGGCAGACGGAGAGAGAGAAGCAAGCTCCCCGCTGAGCAGAGAGCCCGATGTGGGGCTCGATCCCAGGACCCAGGACCATGACCTGAGCCAAAGGCAGATGCTTAACCAAAGGAGCCACCCAGGCGTCCCTGCACTATTCTTTTTTTTTATTATTGTTATTTTAATCCCCATACATCATTAGTTTTAGATGTAGTGTTCCATGATTCATTGTTTGTGCATAACACCCAGTGCTCCATGCAGAATGTGCCCTCCTCAATACCCATCACCAGGCTAACCCAACCTCCCACCCCCCTCCCCTCTAGAACCCTCAGTTTGTTTTTAAGAGTCCA
>NW_027726748.1:0-315 GCF_054177405.1 Leptonychotes weddellii | reverse complement strand
TGAATTTTGACCCTGTGAGTATATTACCTACCAAATTAAACAGGAGGGGGGATGACACTCTAAATATAAATGAAACAAAATATTTTAATTGATTCCATGTGAAGAGTTGAGGAACAAAAATTTAATATTAAAAAAAATTCCTGGGCGCCTGGGTGGCTCAGTTGGTTAAGCGACTGCCTTCAGCTCAGGTCATGATCCCGGGGTCCTGGGATCGAGCCCCGCATCGGGCTCCCTGCTCGGCAGGAGGCCTGCTTCTCCCTCTCCCACTCCCCCTGCTTGTGTTCCCTCTCTCGCTGTGTCTCTCTCTGTCAAATA
>NW_027726747.1:0-315 GCF_054177405.1 Leptonychotes weddellii | reverse complement strand
AAGGACCATCCCGGACAGGATGGGCTCAGCAATACTGGGGGGCGGCACCCCAAGCCCTGGGGGCTAGGGCATCGCTCCTGCTTGCCCTCCGTGGCCGGCTGCCCGGGAGCCCCGCCCATCCTCCGCTCACTAGCCTCACTAGGGGCCCAGGGGTGCTGCGGGCAGAGGTTCTTCTCACAGCTCCTGGGGCTGCCCCCCCGCCCCCACAACGAGGGATTGCAGTCCCACCACATGCCAGGAGGGAGGACAGAAGTGCTTGGTGGAGCGTGGGGCATGGGGAGTCAGCCACCAGCCCCTTGCCCTTCATCCTTCCTT
>NW_027726746.1:0-315 GCF_054177405.1 Leptonychotes weddellii | reverse complement strand
TACTATCAGTACAATCTTCTTACTGCTGTGGATGAAGAATGTAGTGTTATAACTTAAAGTCAGGCTGATGCTAGAAACCTAAAGAAGGTTAATACAGTCTCCTACCCTTTCTTTAAATAAAACACATCTTAGAATATCTAGGAAATGGGTCATCTAATAGATGTATGTTAATTTATGTCACTCATAAAATACTTAAGAGAATATTGCTATGCTCCTTTACTATGCTAGGTACTGGACTTTGCCTCGTTGCAGCCCACAAACAAGTAGGAGATGTAAGTAACAATCACATAATCATACATAAGTATATAATTTTTT
>NW_027726745.1:0-315 GCF_054177405.1 Leptonychotes weddellii | reverse complement strand
TTTCTTCCAGCCTGGTCAGTAGTATTAAACCCTCAGTGCTCCCCGACCCCCAAAACCTCTGTGTCACATGGAACATGCAGTTAAATCCTAAGTTCAGATGATCATAAATGTTAGGGTTTTCTCTTATATAAATGCTCAGCAGACACTCAGAGGTCAGGTGGACCCAGGCAGTTGTCACTATGCAGGACACTCTGTGAACTTGTTTGAACACACAGCACCCACATCCAGGAGCACCCCTAACCCCAGGAACTGAAAAAGGAGCCGCCCTTTGCAGCATGCCCACCAGGGGGCAGTGTTGCGGCGCGGAGAAGGGAG
>NW_027726744.1:0-315 GCF_054177405.1 Leptonychotes weddellii | reverse complement strand
AATGAGCTTACTTTTCCTAAGACATTAATGATTGTTGATATTAACACATGAAAATTGCTTACATATTTGTTGGGTAAGTCAGGGGATGAGTGGTGTGCTCTTACCAATTACTGGCAGTATATAAAGGCCCAAGGGAAGTAGAAGACCACACTTCACCTCACATCCGCTTGCAACCCACCTGAATTCTCTTCTCCTGACAGCATGTGTTGCAACTATGGGAACTCCTGTGGCTATGGCTACGGATGTGGCTATGGCTGTGGATGTGGCCCCTATTCTTGCTGTGGTTACGGAACTGGCTCTGGCTGTGGTTATGGC
>NW_027726743.1:0-315 GCF_054177405.1 Leptonychotes weddellii | reverse complement strand
ATAATATTTGGAAAGAGTAAGCAATTATAATGTTAATGTAATGAGGACATAGTAAGCAGTCATTAGACTGCTGTTGGAGAATGCAAATTTATGAACTCTTCATAGAAAACATTTTAGCGGGCGCCTGGGTGGCTCAGTCGTTAAGCGTCTGCCTTCGGCTCAGGTCATGATCCCAGGGTCCTGGGATCGAGTCCCACATCGGGCTCCCTGCTCGGCGGGAAGCCTGCTTCTCCCTCTCCCACTCCCCCTGCTTGTGTTCCTGCTCTCGCTATCTCTCTCTCTGTCAAATAAATAAATAAAATCTTTAAAAAAAAA
>NW_027726742.1:0-315 GCF_054177405.1 Leptonychotes weddellii | reverse complement strand
CTCCCTGCTGAGCTTGGAGCTTGATCCCATGACCCATGAGACCATGACCTGAGCTGAAACCAAAGTCGGACACTCAACTGACTGAGCCACCCAGGTGCTCCTGAACAGTTTTTTTTAAAAAATGCTGTGCATACTAAGGATAAAAATCAAAACTTTCTCCCTTGCAGTGCACTGGAGAAGGCAGGCAGACTGGAGCATATAACTGTTAATATTTTGTACTGATCCCATATTCATCATATAAACAAAGGGTTGTGGGAATATTGGATCCCTTGCTGGAGGGTTGGGAGTGTCCTGGGTGAGGTAACAGGAATTGGC
>NW_027726741.1:0-315 GCF_054177405.1 Leptonychotes weddellii | reverse complement strand
GTATCACAGAGTGAGATGTTCACTAGATAGGAAAATGTTATTTTCCCATCTTCCGAGACTTTTACATGAAAGCATTATCAATATGGCAGAGTAATATGTAATATAAATATACTTCAGTTTGCTGATTGATAGAAACTATTTTTAAAAACATATTTTATTCTGGAAACTTGGTATAAAAGATTACTTATAGTTAAAGCAGTTTATTTGGAAAATAGTTACTGTAGCTTAATAGCACAAGTGGACCAATAGCAAAAATAAAATGGGTAGTAGTTGGTCTGTAGCTACGTAGGCTAAAGTGTTTTTAAACTTAGGGAC
>NW_027726740.1:0-315 GCF_054177405.1 Leptonychotes weddellii | reverse complement strand
GTGTTAAACATGATGCAATGTGCAACTGTGTTTGTGATGACCTCGGTTCGGTTGGCTTAAAACTCTTTGATATAAATTTCGGTTTTATCCTTATTATCCTCTTAAGCCTATCCCGCCAATCTATTCAGTATTCCAAACTTTCACAAACCTATCATATTGACACTTAGACCTTGTTTTAAAACAACATAAAGGTTGAAGACATTTCTATGTCTATTCCAATCTATATCTGCTTTAAAATCAGTGTCTAATCACTTTATTAATCAGTGTCTTATCGCTTTAGCAAATTGTATCATCGTCTGTTTTAGCACAGTTGCC
>NW_027726739.1:0-315 GCF_054177405.1 Leptonychotes weddellii | reverse complement strand
GTCAAAACTGAATTTATCCTTCTCTAAATTAATCTAGCTATTCAAATGTCAGTTATATCTGTCATCGCCTGGCTCCTTGGGCCAAACCAAACTCTAAAAATTAAAACTGTTTTACTTTAAAAAAAAAAAAAAGATTATGGGGAACCTGGGTGGCTCAGTTGGTGAAATGTCTGCCTTTGACTCAGGTCATGATTCCGGGGTCCTAGGATCGAGCCCCACATTGGGCTCCCTGCTCAGCGGCGAGTCTGCTTCTCCCTCGGCTTCTCCCTGCTTGTGCTCTCTCTCTCAAATAAATAAATAAATAAAATCTTTTGA
>NW_027726738.1:0-5117 GCF_054177405.1 Leptonychotes weddellii | reverse complement strand
GGGTATTAAGGAGGGCACGTACTGAATGGAGCACTGGGTGTTATACACAAACAATGAATCATGGAACACTACATCAAAAACTAATGATGTAATGTATGGTGATTAACATAACATAATACAATAAAAAAACCCCCAAAAAACCCCCCAAAAACTTGCCTCATAGGGTTTTCTGCAGATTACATGAAAGAACATATGTAAAGTTTCTAAAGCACCCCCCGGGACCTGCTCCATAGTAGGCATTCAGTAGATGCCAGCGGTTGTCATCATCATTGTTACCATTAAATAAAAATGGGGCTAATATAAAACCACTGATTTTTAGGCTGAGAAAGATTCATTGGGAAGAAGGAGGAACTGCAAGGAGGTAGGGGTAGGAGCAAGTTTGTTTTCATAAGTGGAGAGAAAAGAGGGTACATTTTGATGGTGAGGCTAAACTATCCATGGGAGAGAAACTGATGTGGGAAAATCCTGTGGAGTTTGGCTGGTGGAGTAAGTCAAGCCCACTCTGGACCTCAGGCTCGAGGGTTAAAGATGAGATTAAATATTTAATGTCCATTCATAATTAGGTCCTTAGGAACCCTGTGGAGCATTTCATGGCACAGTCATTTTTCTCTCTCTATTTACATTTCCAGATCAATGGGAAAGAGCATCGACTCTGCAGTCTAATGTGCCTGTGTGCAATGAGAGTTCCCCAGCAAAATCATAGCCCAGTTATTCATTTGCAGGTTTAGAGGACAGAGGGTGGCCATGGTGGCCTAGGGATCTGTTTGAAACCTGAGGCCAGGACCGGGGGCTTGAAGGAGGCACGGCACAATTTTGGGTTGTCGAGAAAGTGGATCTCTTCTAATATGTGTGGCATACAGGTGGCAGGAGAAACAGGAGAAGGGTCTGAAGAGAAGAGTTGCATCTGAGGATGAGAGCACTGATAACAGAACCAGGATCCTCTGTGTCCTCAGCAGGAGGAGCAAGAGGCAGAGGGAAGGGGCAGGTGGGCTGAATACAGCCTTCAGGGCATGTGGGCTCAGCCTTCAGCTGTCCCCATTGTCCTAAGCAAGGCAGTTGTTGGCACATATCAAGCCTGAAGGTAACAAGCTGGCTTCAGTAGCCTCTGATTTATTCATCTATTTTGACTTATTTAAAATATGTCTCTAGCTCTGGGGCCTCTGGATCTACTCCAGACTACTACCTGGCATTTAATGTAAAATCAGAAATTCCCTTTGATAAGGATACTAGGTCAGGAGGTTGGAGCTTTGGACCAAAACTTGGGGACTCAACCATGAACTTCCTGTGAGTCCTTGAGGAATATCTTCTTTTCATGTCATGCCTCAGCCTCTCTGCTTTTCAGTATCCTGCCAGTCACCCTCGTCTTCCAAGTGAGGATGGGTACAGGGGTGTCGGGGACCATCTGACCTCTCCACCTCCCTCACTTCCTACAGGCACCTGAACCAAATTGATGAAAGAAAAACTTAGTGTGCACTATGGACCTCTGTCTCCTCTTATGTTTCCTCTCATCAGATGGTACCACCATCCCCTTTATAGAAGCATCTTGCTTGGCTCCCACCTCTTCCTTGTGTACTTTTGTTGAGTCTACTTCATATGGATTTCTGAATGTATCTACTTTTCTGAAACGCCACTGCTACTAACTTGATTCAGATCAGGGTCATTCCTTGTTTAGGTGACAATAGTTTCCTATTACTTTCTTCATCTCCACCTTATTACCTGTGCCCCACACTCTCCCAACCTGAGTGGTCTTTCTACAGTGTGACTCTCATACTGTTGGATGGAACTTGCTTAAAACCTTTCAGTGGTACCCTGCTGCCACCAGGTTAAAATTCAAACACCTTGCGTGTTAAAGTCCCAAAGCCTTGGATTGGGCCCCTGCTGCCACCCCATGCCTCCCCCTCATTATAACCTGCCCCCCACTCGAAGCCCACACTGGACTCCAGTCTTGAGAAACCTCTCACAAAGATCTTCCTTATTTCATGATGGTTCCTCAGCCTGGAACACTCTTCTCTCTCTCCCCCTCTACTTCTTTTAGCCTGTGTTAGCCTCATCTGGCAGATTTCAACTTAGTCATAACTTCCACAGGGATGTTTTCCCTAAGGTTTCAGGGCCTGCATACAGTGCCTCTCTTATGTGTGTTTATATCCGGGGCTTCTCTTGTCATTGTTGCAAGTGCTTTTGTCTTGTCTGATCTCTTCAACAAACAGTGAGCCCTGTGATGGCTGGGGCCATGACTGCCTTGCTCATTTCCACACGTCCACCTCCTAGCACTGTGTCTGCTGCAGAACAGGGGCCTGATACGTATTTGTTAAATAAGCATATATCAAGAGTTACTCAACTATAAGTCATGTTTTTTTGAGTGGAGGAAATTTGTTAGTGAAGAAGAACCAAATAAGTTTGTTTCATTCGAGAAGATCATTGGCATTTCTCCAACACCCTGTGTCCCTTTCCAGGGTTAGGAAGGAGACTACATTGGTCACTCACCCCTGAAAACATTGTGTGGGGGCCTGTTTCATATGACTGGCTGTGTTAGTTTGTGAGGTCTAACCTTGCAGGCAGAAAATGGCTTTTGAGAAAATGCATGGTCCAACAATTCCTTGTTTGCTTGTCTGGTAGGCCTGTGAAGGAGGGTCTGGGAGAAATGGGCCTTCAGTGGACCAGTGACCCTTCTGTGACTGTAAGCAACTGAGCTAAGAAAGGGTCTGATTGATCCTAATTGCCCTGGCCACACACAGGGAGCATGTGCTGAGCCTCAGAACAAGCCTGCAGCTTGGTTCCCTCTGTTCCTGGATGATGAGCCTGCACCCTCAGGCTCCTGATAGGCTGCCAATCTCATCCATAATGTTTGAATGCTGCCCTGCTGCCAGGAGAACAGAAAACAGTACATATAAGCATGGAGCATAGGCCCACTGGGAAGACAGAAGTTGGGACAGAAAACTTTTTATTCTGTTACCTGATGTAAAATCAAGGTGACATGGTGAAATCACAGGAACTAGATTAAAGGAAATGTCTCTGACTCTTTTGTGTACTATAGAACTAGTCTAACTGTGGCAACAATATTATAGATTTTTATAGCACCTTTCTTCCCTAGGGCACAGGGCACTTTACTGTCTATTAACAGGCTTTCAATTGAATGGGTTCTCCCAGGACCTCAGTTCTGGTATCATTTATTTATTTTGTAACATTAGTTTTTTTTTTTTTTATTATTGTACATGAAAAAATGGGTTGAGAAATAGTCTATATTGGCATGAACAGAGCACTAGATAGGGGTGTGTGTATGTGTATGTATTAAATTCATCCATTAACTATTAGATGGAATAAGAGAATATATAATGAATAGAAGGGAGTTAAAGAAGAACTGATTTTGCACAAATCATTACAATCCAGTTGTGGCATTGTTGGGAAATCAGGGCCAGTTTATACTTTGGAAACAGTGAATAATTGGAAAGGGGGGGTTCTTTTTTATGCACAGAGACAGTTTTTTTCCCCAGGAGGAAACCTTCCCCTATCTTTGGAAGTCATCACCAAATTTGTACATATGAAACATGTAAAATGGACTTAGAATGCGGCCACCAAAATGTTTGAATCTTTGTCTCTGGTTCTTAAACTAGGCCAGCATCGATGAGCTTGCCTCTACTAGGACTTCTGTAATAATGTGATTTACAAATAGTGGAAACCAACGTAGAAAGAAAAGCAGTAAGCATTCATGGTATTTTCATGAAACTGTTTATTGAAGAAAAATTAGTGAAGCAGTAAATATATATTTAGGTGCAGAGCTAAGAAATGTTGTTGAGAATGACTTGAAGCTGTAGTACTGGAAGACAGATGGGCAGTCTGTGGCATTAGTCATGAAATACTTAGGGGGATGGTCATCCAAATGAGAGTTCTGTAGCAGTTCCAGTTCAGGTGGATCACTTCTGCTTCTGGCCAAGGTGGAGTAACAGAGGCTAGATTTGCCTGCTCGCATGAAACAGCTAAACACCTGGACAAATAGCGCAAAACAATGGCTTGTAAGATGTTAGGCATCAAAGAAAAGGGATATAGTAATCCCTGAGAGAGAGAAAACAAATGATGTGAGTCCTCTGATTATCCCAGTGTTACCAAGAGAAAATTTCTAGGCCATGGCATAGGAGGGGAAGTGCAGAAAAACCTTGGGGGTCTCCTTGGTTTGAGCAGATAGAGTTGATAGTCTGGGGAGGCCAATGTGGCTGGACTTTGCAGGGCAGATGCTTGCAGGAGAGAGCTGCATAAACAGTCTCCCTTGAGTCTGCAGCTGGGTACTGATCAGCATGTGCTTATAAGGAAACTCCCCAAAGCTGGGGGTGGAATAACTTGAGAGGATTGGAAAGGACAGTCTCAAAACTCAAACAAGACTGGGAATATAGTCTGTTCCCACCAAAGTGGAAAATATCATAATTCATGAGACATTGGGTAGAATAATCAGAAGGGTCCTGCTCCAGCAGTGGATTTGAAATTAGTCCTAGACAAAGCACTGCTGTGATCCTGCCTAGCAAAGTTTAAAAGAATGGCCAAAAAAGGATCAAACTGCTTCCAAGTAAATTAATGGTGAAGCAGAACAAAACTCAAGATTATTAATAGAAGTACAAAAATATCCAGCATCCAACAAGATAAAATTCACAATGTCTGGCATCCAGTAAAAAATTACCAGGCGTGCAAAGAAGCAAGAAAATATATGATCTATAATCAGGAGAAAAATCAATCACTACCAACCCAGAAATGGCACAGATGACAAAATTATTAGACAAAGACATTTCATATGCCCAAGAAGCTAGAGAGAAGATGGAGCATATTAAAGATCATATTGTGGGAAATATATTTAAAAAACTTCTAAAGGTGGCGCCTGGATGGCTCAGTCGTTAAGCGTCTGCCTTCGGCTCAGGTCATGATCCCAGAGTCCTGGGATTGAGCCCCGCATCGGGCTCCCTGGTCTGCGGGAAGCCTGCTTCTCCCCCTCCCACTCCCCCTGCTTGTGTTCTCTCTCTCGCTGTGTATCTCTCTCTGTCAAATAAATAAAATCTTTAAAAAAATAAAAAAATAAAAAACTTCTAGAGATAATACAGTACATTAACAAAAGAAAGAACAAGAATCATATGATC
>NW_027726737.1:0-315 GCF_054177405.1 Leptonychotes weddellii | reverse complement strand
TTTCGTGAGACAACTCATTTCCTTACTTGGGGCAATATTTCACCCCCAGCTTCTCTTGGAGATTTTACCAGGATGTCACATTGCTTAAAACTAGACCTTCTGGGCGCCTGGGTGGCTCAGTTGGTTAAGCGACTGCCTTCGGCTCAGGTCATGATCCTGGAGTCCCGGGATCGAGTCCCGCATCGGGCTCCCTGCTCGGGGGGGAGTCTGCTTCTCCCTCTGACCCTCCTCCCTCTCATGCTCTCTGTCTCTCATTCTCTCTGTCTCAAATAAATAAAATCTTAAAAAAAAAAAAAAAACAACTAGACCTTCTAT
>NW_027726736.1:0-315 GCF_054177405.1 Leptonychotes weddellii | reverse complement strand
AGAACCTGGAACGGGCGCGTAGACGAGGATTTGGCCGTTCCCCTCCGAACGTTACACCGCGTGCCCATTGGGGCCCCGACCCCACATCCAGCTCTGCAGCTGCCCCGAGGCCCCCCTCCGTGTTCATTCAGCGAGGAAACGTGCTCCCGCGGTCACATGCTCACCACCTCCATCTGTGTCGCGACGCCATAAATTCGTTTGTGCTTCACGTGTCAGGACGGGATCGTCGTGCAGTAGCTGGGGTGCCCCAGGCCGTGGGACCCAGATCTGTCCCCTGTGGCTTTGCCCTCCCCTACGGGGCTGGGATTCTCCGCT
>NW_027726735.1:0-315 GCF_054177405.1 Leptonychotes weddellii | reverse complement strand
TTACTCAGAAGTAGTGAGAATATTGCACATTTTCTTGGAACATTCTGAATTCTCTTGTGTTTTTCAGCAAATTTCCCCAGCCTCGTTTAATATTTCTTAGCTACTTTCTCTGCCTCCCAAAGCTGTCTTCTGACCGTCATCATCTGGGATAATAATGTCTTACAAACAAATGTATTATTTTCCCCTAAAACTGCTATATCTTTATTTGCCTTAGAAGATGGCAACTCTTGGCTTTCAATGAGTTTATCATGATTTAAAAAGTTTAAATAATGGTTTAATAGATTATTTAATGATAAAATTAAAATAATCAAATAA
>NW_027726734.1:0-315 GCF_054177405.1 Leptonychotes weddellii | reverse complement strand
ATGCATTCATTCAACAATGATTGATTTCCTCCTACATGCCAGCCATGGGACTAAGCACTGGGTACAGAGCAGAAAACTAGATTGAGTCCCTAGCCTCATGTAATTTACATGTGGCGTGGGATGATAGACAATGGAAACAATAATATAAGACAATGGGGTGCCTGGGTGGGTTAAGTGTCTGCCTTAGGTAAGGTCTGCCTTAGGCTCAGGTCATGATCCCAGAGTCCCAGGACTGAGCCCCACGTCTGGCTCTGCTCAGTGGGGAGTCAGCTTCTCCCTCTGACCCTCCCCACTCTCATGCTCACTTGCTCTCTC
>NW_027726733.1:0-315 GCF_054177405.1 Leptonychotes weddellii | reverse complement strand
TTTTTTTTTTTTAAAGATTTTATTTATTTATTTGACAGAGAGAGACACAGCGAGAGAGGGAACACAAGCAGGGGGAGTGGAAGAGGGAGAAGCAGGCTCCCCGCAGAGCAGGGAGGCCGATGCGGGACTCGATCCCAGGACCCTGGGATCATGACCTGAGCCGAAGGCAGTCGCTTAACCAACTGAGCCACCCAGGCACCCTCTAATGCAATTTTTTAAGGAAAGCAGACCCAGAGAACAGAATCCCTTCCCCAGTCCAACATTGCTCTACAAACTTTGGTTTTAGAGATGAAACATACAGTAACAAGGACAACT
>NW_027726732.1:0-315 GCF_054177405.1 Leptonychotes weddellii | reverse complement strand
ATTTAAAATATATATTCCTGGGCACCTGGGTGGTTCAGTTGGTTAAGAGTCTGCCTTCAGCTCAGGTCATGATCCCAGGTGCCTGGGATGAGCCCTGCATCAGGCTCCTTGCTCCTCAGGGAGCCTGCTTCTCTCTCTGCCCCTCCCCTCTGCCTGTGTGCTCCCTCTCTCTCTCATGCTCTCTCTCATGCTCTCTCTCAAATAAGTAAATAAAATCTTTTTTAAAAAATAAAATACATATTCCATAGCCCCACCCCTGAGAGATTCTGATTTAGTTCATCTAAAATGGGTCCCAGAAATCTGCATTTTAATAGG
>NW_027726731.1:0-315 GCF_054177405.1 Leptonychotes weddellii | reverse complement strand
TGTCTATCACTCTACCCTGGTTCTTTGTCCCAGGAGACAAAGTCCTTCCATTCATTCAGTTAGGGAAACACTGCTTAGAAATTCTCTCAGTTAAGCCTTGTCACCACCAGAAGTTGTACCAGATTATAGATGTAAAAACTGGATATTTAGGTGGCTGGATGGATATTGGGAGATAATTTTAACATATACTTAGGACAGAGTTATTTATTTTAGATTCCTGGAACACTGCTGGTGATGCGTACTAATTAAAAGTTAAAGTTGCTCTAATGAGTTCTGGTTGAAATAACACAAGCTATATAAGAAGCCTACAGGTTT
>NW_027726730.1:0-315 GCF_054177405.1 Leptonychotes weddellii | reverse complement strand
ACCCCTTGAAGCCCTGTGTTTTCTCTTAGATCAGCACTCTAGAATCCCAGATGGAATGGGGAAATACTTTCTCTTTAAATGCCACTGGGACTATATGGTGTCTTGAAGTCGGAGGTGAGAGACTAAGTCCGTTCTTCAGCAAACAGGAGAGAATGTTTTTATTTAATATTCCTTTTCTCTTTGTTGGTAGACTTTCTCCATTGTGACATAGGAAACAGATCAGATTGTGGCAACCCTTTACAAAACATAGAGATAGTTTCTAACTCTCTGAGCTATTTGATGATGATGATGATGATGGTGGCGGTGGTGGTGATG
>NW_027726729.1:0-315 GCF_054177405.1 Leptonychotes weddellii | reverse complement strand
ACAAGGTCTTCTGTTACCTTACCCTGACCTACCCCTCCAGCCTTTTTCCCAGTATGCTTGTCCCTTCTTCCCCAGGTCCTATGTTCTAGCACATAAGCAGTTCCATGAACAGCCCCGAGTGAGTCACACTTCTGCCTTTTGTATGTTCATTAACTCATTATTGATTTATTCACTCTTCATTCATTCATTTACTAAATACTTAATGGAGGTCAGGCAGAGAGCAAAGTCCTAGGATAGATGTATACTATAGGAACACAGAAGAGGGATATGTAAATAAGACCGAGGAGTTAAAGTCTCTCAAGAGAGGTAACAACA
>NW_027726728.1:0-315 GCF_054177405.1 Leptonychotes weddellii | reverse complement strand
CGATCCCGGGACTCCAGGATCATGACCTGAGCCGAAGGCAGTCGCTTAACCAACTGAGCCACCCAGGCGCCCCGATCACCTGATTTTCATTGACTCTTTCCTCCCCCGCAAAAAAGCATTTTTATTTACACAACCTTAAGCATGCCTTGCCTTAAGGTGGGAATCTGGTGATATTGTCAAGAGCTAAGATGGATTCATCCACTGACATTTCAGCGTTGGAGTCCAGGCAGGGAAGAAGCCTGGCCTCTGTCCGCACCTTTCTACCACGGCTGCCCATTTTTGGGAAGGAAAACAGAGCAGGGTGACAGTCACCGT
>NW_027726727.1:0-5117 GCF_054177405.1 Leptonychotes weddellii | reverse complement strand
CACTTTCATATTTGGGCCGATGTAGTAGAGGTGGATAAACAGATTTACTAACGAAATAAAATAGAAATTTCAGAAATATAAACAAATATATAAAAGATTTAAGGATATGATAAATCTTGCATCTCAAAACAATGGGTAACAAATAATAGTGTGAAACCAGATAATTATTTAAAAACAGTGGATAAATTCCAAATGGAATAAGGATTTGAATGTATCAAAGTAAACTTATGAAGTAGTAGTAAAAAGCATGGGAGTATCTTTCTATAACTTCAAATGGGGGAAGCCTTTTCAATATGACATAAGCCAAAAGACATAAATTAAAAGACTGACAAATTCTAGAATATAAGAATAAAAATATAACTACTTTGCAAAAATCAATATAAGAAAAATCAAAACAAATGACAAACTGGGAAACAACACTGGAAGACATATTCCAGACAAAGGATAATTTCACTAATACGTGAAGAGTTTCTATAAATCGAGACATTTGAAAAAAAAAACGTTCAAATTTATTTAAGATACAAATATAAGTAATTTGAGAAAGAAATAGCTTCCCATGAAATTGGAAAAGATAAAAGTTTGATACTATATAGTATTGACAAGCTATAATATTCTTATACATAAAAAATTCTCATATATAGATTTTGAGAGGGGAGTTTGGGACACAAGTTGGAAATAACTCTAAAGTTTACAAATGTTCAAGTCCTTTAACCCAGAAATCCCATGTCTAAGCATTTATTCTACAGATATTTTTGTTCAAGTATGAATTATGTACATATAAGGTCACTCTTCGTAACATTGTTTTTAATAAGTTTGGAAATCTTTCAATACTCATCAATGGGAGAGTGGTTAAATAAACTATGGTGCATTCATACACATTATGTGAAAAAGATTGGAATTATTTCTAAGATTGTTAAGTGGGAGGTGGGGGAGTACAGAACAGCCTGTCAGACTATTTGTGCAAAGGGATATGGAATATATATAAATAAATATGCCTTATACTTGTATATGCACAAAAGTTCCATGCCAGCTGCCCAGGGAGAAAGAAAAAGGGTAGCTGGGGTCCAGGAACAGAAGATTTTTCACCAAACATCTTACATATTTTTAATTTTGAACTACGTGAATATTACCTACTTTTCAAAGTAAAAAAAAGAAAACATTAAAATTAAGAAAACTGGGACAGGAAAACAGCTATAAAATGATGGAATATAGAAATGCAGAGAGAAAAAGCAAATTCACCCAGAAAGCCACTTCTGCATGCCCCTTGGGCTCTTCCGTTCCCATCTACCAGTGGATTATCAGATCTGCGTGAGCTCAGAATTACCACATTGTGATGGTATCTCTGCTCCACAACAAATATATAGGAATTTGATCAAGTTCAATCAAACCAGCCTAACCATGATACTGGCTAAGGGCTTCGTTTACTTGGCAAACACATAACCAATGCCCTTGCTAGACATTGTTATAGCTTAACTTTTAATCCTCACAAAAACTTTTAAGAAGTAGGTATTATTATCCCCATTCTACAGATATGCAGATTGAAGCAAAAGGAGGTTAAATGGTCAGAGGACACAAAGCTGTCAAGTGACATCACTGGAATTTGAGGTCAGGCAGTCTGGCTTCAAACTCCAGGCTCTTAACCACTGCCCCATGTGTGTTATAACTTGATTTCTAAGTAACAGTTACAGTTGGCCCATATCTTAAAGACAGACCATATTTCTTGTTAGCAGATCTTTTTCATGGGAAGTATGCTATGTATGTGCTTGTATTTCTTAAGATAGTGTTATCAGATTCTTTTCAGTAAAAGAAATTGTGTGCAGTTGTGGTAGAAAGCCAATACCACGTAGAGCATGCATCTTGCTGTTTGGGTGTCTGTCCTCATAGCATTTCCAGTTCCACAGGTGATTTAAGCCACAGTTCCCAAGTCAAAGATGAGAATGTTAAAGCTAAGGAGTGGTTTATGCCCACAGAGAACTCTCAGAAACAGAGGACCAAGAACACATTATCTCACTAAATAATGGTTCAAAAACCCAGAGGGTTGTAACCCTTGCTTCCATCGTTTGAGAGAGACTTTTATCATAGTCGGTGTTTTATTTTTTTTTAGAAATGTCATATCAAATTATACTTTTATTTCTTTTTAGGATTTCATCAAGGGTCTTTCCATTTTGCTCCGAGGGACAGTTCAAGAAAAACTCAACTGGGCATTTAATTTGTATGACATAAATAAAGATGGCTACATCACTAAAGAAGTAAGAAATGCCTCACCAACACAACTCTCCTTTGGACTCTTTCCATTTTTCTAACTTTAAATGTTAAACAATTGAAACTATTAATTTGAAAATTGCATTTTTAAGAAATCTGAAGTATTTTATGTGGTGGTGGTGGTAAAATACTCTAATAAAAAACTTGCAATGGCTAGGAATAATTTATGGTACATCTAACTTCAAAGTAAATATAAAACACATAAGGATTGTACCCCTGTTTCCTAATGGCATTCAAATAAATACTGTAAATTGGATAAAGACTATGGCTGGAATCAGGAAGAAAATGTATACAAATCATGCTTGAATATTTGGCCTGTGACCTTTTTTTCTTCTAATATAATGTGGAAAGAAATACAATTTTAAAATTGCAGAGACTGCAATGACCTGTATTGTGTAGAACGTGACCTGATGGGAGTGGTGGGGCCCCCAAACACTGCCAGGCAGGCTATGCAAGAAAAAAGGCCCACAGACCAAATTAAGAAGCTTATATCAAATGGTTTATTAAACCAGTATAAAACACCGTGAGAAGGGAAAAGGGATGGGTTAAGTTAACAAATTTAGGATAGGGTCCAAATGGGGTTGAAAGACATTACATGAATCCTGGGGGATCCTCAATGTTCATATGTCCCTTCTCCCTGACTCACTTGCTTTTCCGGAAGTTTTTTGAGCATGACGACCCTCAAACCAAAGGTACCCAGGGTTACTGACCTGACCTTACTCGATAAGAGACATAGAAAGTGCACCTGACCACAGGTATAGTGTGACAATTAGCCTGATCAAAGGCCATAGGTTTTGTGTTTTTTGAGCAGAAGATACATAGGGCCAGAATGTTTCGCACCAATGGATGGCTGAAGACCTCATGAATATTAAGTGTTTATGCATATTGAATATATCCTGAATAGCTAGTGCCTCCTGTAACGTGTACAGTACTACAGTAAATATTTAGTACTCGGATGCCTTGGAAATATTAGGTACCTCTTGGCCCTTCCATCCCTTTCTATCTCTATGTTTAACACAAACATGCTGGTCTTACACATAACACATTTCATGAATTCTGAAGTCAGACAAACTTCTTGCTACTTACCTAAACTCAAAACATCTTAAAATGTTTTACCTTTGACTTATACGGTATAAACTACTTTATCATTAATAAGAGAATTGAATAATCTCAAAAGTAAATGTATATTACATTTGTATTATCAACTTAATCTAGACTTTTATATGGAAATTTCAATATGAAGGAAACAAATGTGAATAAATCTGAATGTTTGGATAATTAGATATTATTTTTACTGAGATTGAAAATGACAAGTCAAAAACTAGATTTTGTTTTAGTTAAAAAATTAATGAAATTTCAAGGAATTCCCAAGGAATTTCAATGAAATATAGCCATACTATTTTGACTAACCTACATGTGCAATTTCTTCACTTAAAGCTATAGTAGGAAGAAAACAAGGAAAATCCTAATAAGCTTTGAAATTTATCAGTTTTCGTATAATGCTGTTGATATGGAGTTCATTCTCAGTAAAAGGAAATTGATGATCAATATATAAGATATATAATAACTCAATAAAACAAAGACAGTCTATAGGAAGTCTATGGAAATCCAAACATTAAACCAGAGCAATTTTCCTATCATCTTGGATATGTGGGAATTTACTTACTTCATTTTGAAACCAAGACCAAAATTAATTCTTACATTCTGACCCTGCTGCTTTTAAGGCACAAAACTGTTGGCTTCTCCTCTAGGACAACCAAAAGGCAGTTAATGAATAATAAAAAATTTTTGAAATAGAGTAGGAATAATCTGTCAGAGTGGTTTCTTCATACAGCACATGCAGCCTCATGTGTGTGCCTTTTACTTTTCAGGAAATGCTTGATATAATGAAAGCAATATATGATATGATGGGTAAATGCACATATCCTGTCCTCAAGGAAGATGCTCCTAGACAACACGTCGAAACATTTTTCCAGGTAGGAATGCAAGTAGAAGTCAGAGAGGGAGTGAAAAAGAGTAAATTTCCTAATGCTTGCAAAGTGTCATGATAATTCAAAAAAAAGCAAAAGAAAAAAAACACTTTTACTGAAGGGACAAAGCAATAGAATATTAACCATCATACTAATTTAGTAATTTTGGTTTTGAATTTATTAGAATACTGATAACTACACTTATTGAACATTCACTATATCCTAGACAGAACACTAAGGAATTGCTGTGTTTTTCATGTTTTTATGTTTGTTTTCAATAAATTCTCAAAAGAATCCTTATGGTTATAAATACTCTTTAGCCTCAATTTACAGATGAGAAAACCAAACTCTGAAAGTGTCCGCAAACTGCCTGAACTGTCATAGCTAGAGGGCCAGATTTTATCTAGGGCGATTCTAGAGGTCTACCACATTCTACTGAAAAGGGAACAGCCTAACAGCAGTTGGCCATATGATTCTTTTATTTTATTATGTTATGTTAATCACCATACATTACATCATTAGTTTTTGATGTACTGTTCCATGATTCATTGTTTGCGTATAACACCCAGTGCTCCATGCAGTACGTGCCCACCTTAATACCCATCACCGGGCTAACCCATCCCCCACCTCCCTCCCCTCTAGAACCCTCAGTTTGTTTCTCAGAGTCCATAGTCTCTCATGGTTCATCTCCCCCTCTGATTCCCCCCCTTCATTTTTCCCTTCCTGCTATCTTCTTTTTTTACATATAATGTATTGTTTCAGAGGTACAGGTCTGTGATTCAACAGTCTTACACAATTCACAGCGCTCACCATAGCACATACCCTCCCAACGTCTTTCACCCAGCCACCCCATCCCTCCCCCTGACCCCCCACTCCAGCAACCCT
>NW_027726726.1:0-14286 GCF_054177405.1 Leptonychotes weddellii | reverse complement strand
CGTCCCCAAGCCTCTCACCTCGTTCCTGTCGCTGGCGGTGCCATTCGGCCATGGACTGGAGCATCCACTTGGCCCTGAGCTTATACAAGTAAGAGCCATAAACCACGATCTCCGTGAGCTCCGAGGATTCCAGAACCTTTAGCTCGAGCATGACTTTGCTCACTTGCTCGATGTACGGGATTCGAGATCCAGCTGGGCCTGTTTGGGGAAGAATATGAGCACTTAGGCCCACGGAGAGAGACCAAGACGCCCGAGCCAGGGCACCCAGGTCAGGATTGGGCTCACTCACCAAACATAGCTTCCAAGAGCTGCGTCTGGACCTGCAACACCTCGGGATCTTTCAAGTCTTCGGGAGCTTTCACCCACGGTGGAATATCTTTTCGTTCTGGTAGCGTCCCCATCTGGACTGCCTCAAAACTAACCACGCTCCAACCTAAGCTAGGCCTGAGTCGTCCGGGCCACCGCGCCGGGACGTGAGCACCGGGGAGGGCCCCGCCCACAACAAGCCCCGCCCCCTGCCTGGCGGTCCGGTCTCCCACTCAGAACGCTCCGCTAGCCCGCCTGCGCTTTGGTCTTGCACGTGACCATCTCCGTCACCTTACCCTCTCCCCAGTACCGGTGGGCCCAGCCATTTACGAGTTTATAAGGGTTTCCACCTGTATTGACTCGTTTCTTCCACACCGGAATCTCTTGGCCTTGGGAGTGCATGGGGCGAGGGCAACGTCAACTCTTCCCCTGGGAACAAGTGATTGGGCCTGAACCCCGGAAAGACGAAAATCCAAGCCTTGAGGGTGTGAGGCCCACCGGGGAGCTGCCAAATCAAGTTCCTGCCTCCCACATTCCAAACGAGGGTCTCACTTCCCTTGGGCCTAAGGGAGCTAAACCCCTTCACGGAGACCCCTACAACCTCCGGGAACTCGGGAGTAATTCCTGCCATTTAACGAAGGAGAAAAGGAAATTCAGAAATTCCTTATCTGCAAGGCACGTGATGGGGTCACTAAAGTGCCCTTACTGTTCGCCCTCCTTGAAGCCCCAAAGTCTGGAACTTTTCAGTCTCTTCCGATTTCAGAACTCATGAGTGCCCCACCTGGACACTTGGGCCCAAACTGTATAGGCCAGACTTTTTTTTAAAGATTTATTTATTTATTTGAGAGACAGCCAGCGAGCATGGGTAGGGGCAGAGGGAGAAAGAGAATCCTCGAGCTGACTCCCTGAGGAGCATGGAGCCTGATGCTGGTCTCACCCCAGGACCCTGAGATCGTCCCCTGAGCGGAAATAGAGTCAGCCACTTAACTGATTGAGCTACCCAGGCACCCCTGTATAGGCCAGGTTTCTGCTTCTAAACAGTTTTTTTTTTTTTAAAGATTTTATTTATTTATTTGAGAGAGAGAGAGCACAAGAGGGGGGAGAGGGAGGGGGAGAAGCAGACTCCCTGTTGAGCAGGGAGCCCGACGCGGGACTCGATCCAGGGACTCCAGGATCATGACCTGAGCTGAAGGCAGTCGCTTAACCAACTGAGCCACCCAGGCGCCCTAAACAGTTTTATTCATTTAAAAAACATATTGCTTAGGGGCGCCTGGGTGGCTCAGATGGTTAAGCGTCTGCCTTCGGCTCAGGTCATGATCCCAGGGTTCTGGGATCGAGTCCCGCATTGGGCTCCCTGCTAGGCGGGGAGCCTGCTTCTCCCTCTGCCTCTGCCTCTCTCTCTCTCTCTCTCTGACTTTCATGAATAAATAAATAAAACATTAAAAAAAAAAACAAAACATTGCTTGAAGTGATGCACTAGATTCAGACGATGAGAGTGTGATTTCAATGTTTTATAGCTTCACAGATGTGGAAATAAAGCTGCCTTTTCCCAAGACCATGTTCTGATAACCTCCAATCCCATCAGCTGACTATTATGACTATCTCTTAGGGCAGACTTCTTCACATTCAGTCAAAGAACTGTGGATTCTTGGGGCACTGGGTGGCTCAGTCAGTTGAGCATCCACCTCTTGATTTCAGCTCAGGTCATGATCTCAGGGTTGTCAGCACAAGCCCTGCATTGGGTTCCATGAGTGTGGAGCCTACTTTAAAAAAAAAAAAAAAAAAAATCTACAACTGTATATGAATCTACAATTATCCCAAAATAAAAAAGTTTAATTTTAAAAATGAAATCAGAATTTAAAAATTTCAAAATCTGTCTGAATTTCAGTTGCCATCTTGGGACCCCTTTCTAGCTGCCATACACCATTGTGTTCTGTTGGTAATGAAAGCTGGATATTTAAGAGACTTAAAGAGAACATTGTGGTACAAAATGATTTATATTATGTTCTCACATAAAGATCTTTTCCTGCTTAATGCCATTCACATTAAAGTCTACTAGATATTATTTAAACACTGTCACTCCAAGTTTGTTTCTTTCTTATTGTCTTAATTCATTTGCTTTTCTTTTCTTAGAGAATGATTATGTCCTTTTGCATTGAGTGTCTCTATTAAGTAGCAAATAATTGGATATTTTAATCCACTCAGGTTTAATTTTGGCTGAAAACTTTTAAATCATCTGAGTGTGTTATTAGGCTAGGCTTTTCCATCATCTAAACACTCCCTACCCCCCAACACTTGTCACTAGCTATAAAAGTAAATACTTTCTTGACTAAAGAAGGTGGGATGGGAGTGATGCAGGGGATGGGAAGGTGACAGATATCTTCCAAAAAGCTGAAATCAGAGTTTTCCTGGTAGTAGCATTCCAGAGCAGCTGGTGTCTCCTTTTACCTTAAAAATAATTAATTTTGATGATTTACTTTTCAGACCTATAACATACTATATGGACACTGGAGCCAGATGCATCCCTATTGACAATTACTACTTGTATTATTTCAAGTGGGATGTGTGGGTGATGAAGAAAAGCTTTCTTTAGAGTGGACTTTGGTGTTTTTGAATCTCGACCATAAGAGGAGATACAAAGCAGGAATAGAAAGACCTAAAATAGAACTAAAGATGCAATTAGAAATACTCTTTTTTGTTGTTGTTTTTTTGTTAGTATAGGGAAATTTTATTTCTACGGTAGCATTTATTTTGGTTATGGAAAAATAACACTATTTTAAAGTCAAGGTAATGAAGCAGAAATATATTTTTTTCTCATATGTCCATACTCAAATATCACATATGGTTTCAAGACATTCTTAAATTAACAAGGAACAAATGCAGAATCCAAGTAGTATCTGTCAACAGAAGAATTGTATTAAAGCTACATTATCAGCCCTAGAAATCAGAAAATTCAAAGTGATCCCTTGCAGTGATTCTCAACTTTACTGTGCATCAGAATCACCGGGATTGTGGAAAAAGCACCTTCAGGAGACTGAAGGCAAATCACCCGGTTAAGCAAGCCCTTGCTCTCAGAATAAATACCAAAGGGACCGAAGATACAAACTCCGTTCCTCAGAGAGGGGCAAAGACAAAATACACCATGATATGAGATCAGGCTTTCACTTACTGTGTTACTTCTCTGAGCCTCAGATTCAGGAAAATAATGCTACTCTCGAAATTGTTCTACAGATTAAATCAGACAGTGTGTGATAAGTGCTTCCCTAACTCATTCATCAGCTACTATCATTATTTCATCATTATCATCATCATCATCATCATCATCATTATCTTATACAGAGGGCATCCTCCCCCAGCCCCCATTCTGACTCCCACATAGCTATTAATATTTATTTTAAAAATAACCACTAAGGGCACCTGGGTGGCTCAGCTGGTTAAGTGGCTCAGGTCATGATCCCGGGGGCCTGGGATAGAGCCCCATGTCGGGTTCCCTGCTCGGTGAGGATCCTGCTTCTCCCTCTCCTCCCCACTCTTGCTCTCTCTTGTTATATCTGTCTCTCTCTCTCTCAAATATAAAAATAAAATATTTTTTAAAAATAAAAAATAACTCTCTGATTTCAAGCTCATGGACTACTAGTACCATTTTTATATTGGTACCATTTTTACTAGCTTCAACCATTCACTTATATTAAGATTTCAGTACATGGTTGAAGTGACAATTTTTCTATCTAAACTAAGACGATGAAGTCAAAGAAAAAAGGGAACTAAAACTTTAAAAGTATGTGTTGCTTCTAAAACATCAATAACTAGATGAATGAACTGCTTTTCAAAGTCACCCATTTTAGACGATCTCTGATGTTCCCTGTATTATTTTCTCAATCTCAGGTTATTTATAGATGGAAATATGGCAATAAAATACCTATAATCTTCATCACTTCCTGTGTTCAATATACTACACAGTAATGTTACATGGTTAAAGTTTTTGGCCATTTATGTAACTACCTTAATATCTTAAATATCTGAGGCTTTAATATTCTGAAACTATAAACCTAAGCTATAGGGGTACACACGCTAGGAAAGCGTTTCTCAACCTCAGCAAAATTGACATTTTTTTTTAAAGATTTTATTTATTTATTTGAGAGAGAGAAAATGAGAGACAGAGAGCACGAGAGGGAGGAGGGTCAGAGGGAGAAGCAGACTCCCCGCCGAGCAGGGAGCCCGATGCGGGACTCGATCCCGGGACTCCAGGATCATGCCCTGAGCCGAAGGCAGTCGCTTAACCAACTGAGCCACCCAGGCGCCCCCAAAATTGACATTTTGTGTTGGATAATTCTTTTTTGTGGAGGGCTGTCCTGTGCATGGTAGGATATAGGTAGGCATCTCTGGCCTCTACCCACTACATACCAGAAGCAACCTTTTCCACTCCCCCGTTTTGAACCAAAAATGTCTCCAGATGTTGCCAAATGTCTTTTGGGGGTCAGAATTACCCCTCCCCCCACCATCAAGAACCGCCAAGCTAGGGGCGCCTGGGTGGCTCAGTCGTTAAGCGTCTGCCTTCGGCTCAGGTCATGGTCCCAGGGTCCTGGGATAGAGCCCCACATCGGGCTCCCCGCTCAGCGGGAAGCCTGCTTCTCCCTCTCCCACTCCCCCTGCTTGTGTTCCCTCTCTCTCTGTGTCTCTCTCTGTCAAGTAAATAAATAAAATCTTTAAAAAAAAAAAAAAAAGAACCGCCAAGCTAGAATTTTACATAGACATAATTGTAAACTGAGTGCACAGATTATACAAGATTCTGTGCAATTTTACTAATTCAAAGAGTACAGCACATTAGTTTTTGCTATACTATTTATGCTAGGGCACATAGTTTTTATGTAATGTACTATTTAAGTATACAGTTACCCACACATAGCTATCTTTTTCCTATTGAAAACACTGACATTAAACAGGAAAAAAAAACATAGCTAATCTTGCAACCATTTTTATATTACCCAATATAGAGAAAAACCTATGGTTTACAAACATTTGCTAAATGGAGACCAAAATAAATCACTGCAAGTGTCCTTCCTTCTGAATTTGCAGTCTCTTTTTCTCTACTTGTAAGTGTTCTTTTTTAATCTGCAGCTTCTCTGATTCAAACTTCAAGAACTGTAACCTATCTTTTTCCAGTTGTAAACGTTCTCTCTCAAGCTTTAATTCTCTGTTTCTATGTCCTGTGGTTGAAGTATGGACTTTTGTCCTTGGCCAAGTTCATTTTCCAAAGAGGGGTTGTCAGAGTTGACAATCTGTAGCCTCAACTTCTCTCTTTCATTCTGTGGCCACTCCTTGTCGATCTCTAGGTGTTCCTTTTCTACCTGCAACCTTTCAGCCTCAATATCCAGTCGTCGTTTTTCCAACTCCAGTTTCTGTTTCTCTATGTTTACCAGTAAATGGGGGTCATCATATGCAGACCTAAATGGTTCAGAGTAAAAAAGTCATCGATGTGGGGGAAATCAGGAAGTTCATTTTCCCTCCTGGAATCTGGTATGACTGATGATAACACTTCTTCCTCCTCAATCTCAAAATCGGGGCTCTGGGGATCTCTCTCTTCCTCTTGCACCTTAACCTCAGTTAAGGATCCACCTGCATCCCTAAAATCTGCCACATTTTACCAATCAAAGTTTGTATCATTTCAGAATCCAATCTTTTCATCTATCTCTTCAGTGAGAGAGTCATCTAAATCAGATGTGGGAAGGAGACATCCTGAACCAGCCAGCTTAATGTTCTTGTTCGCTTCATCCTCTTCCTCTTCATAGGTGCCTGCCAGTCAAGGTCAAGGTACCGTATTTTCACTTCCTTCCCTGTCCTCTGTTCTCCTTCTCCTATGGCATTGAAACCCTGCGCAATCTCCTCTCAAGCCAGCCTCTTCATCATGTTAATTCTTATATTGAGCTGCTTGGAAAAAATTACTTCTTTTCTTTTTGCAATTTCTTGCAAAAGGGTCTGAGTTTCTTGAACATCAAAATTGCTTTTCCTTTTCTTTTTCAACTGCTTCGTTTTCCTAACTTAAATGCAGAGTTTTTACAGTAAGGAAAGAGGTGAAAAGTGAGAAATGCTACAAAGAGCAAGAATCAAAGGCAATCCCTTGTTGGGACTTTGTTTATATCAGAGTTTTTGGATGCCTGGGTGGCTCAGTCAGTTAAGTGTCTGCCGTCAGCTCAGGTCATGATCCCAGGGTCCTGGGATCGAGTCCTGAAACAGGCTCCTTGCTCAGCGGGAGCCTGTTTCTCCCTCTGCCTACCGCTCCCCCTACTTATGCTCTCTCTCTGACAAATAACATCTTTTTAAAAAAATAAAAAATAAATCAGAGTTTTCCACTCATCTAGTAACACAGGCAGGTTGGATCATTCCTATGTTGCAGCACACTTCAAGGAATTACTGAAGTGAAAACTTGGCTTTTTCCTTCCTCTGATATTTGCTCTGCCTCTATGAGGATCTGGGAGATGGTAGCCCACTTGCTCCAAAGGTCGTATGTTCAATACACAACACTGTGAGTAACCCTTGTAAAGATGATATAGCACCAACGGCATATTATACGGGGGCAATTTTTTTCAAGGACTAATACTTGAGAATGAAGTTCCTGCAACCCCGTCGCACCTCTGCCAGACTGCCTCTAAGGGGGGTCAGAAATACTCAAGAAACGGAAAAAAAAAAAAACCTCAAGAAAAGAACATAATTCCTGAAAATCAAGTTTGGGTAAGTTATTTAACCAACTGAAATTACCTTTTATCCTTTAGTCACCTTTATAGCACCTACTGTGTACTCCTGAGGGTATACACCTGACTTTTTTTTTTTTAAAGATTTTATTTATTTATTTGAGAGAGAGAATGAGACAGAGAAAGAGAGCATGAGATGGGGGAGGGTCAGAGGGAGAAGCAGAGTCCCTGCTGAGCAGGGAGCCTGATGCAGGACTCGATGGATCATGACCTGAGCCGAAGGCAGTCGCTTAACCAACTGAGCCACCCAGGCGCCCTGACTTTTTTTTTTATAAATATTTTTTATTTATTTCTTTGACAGAGAGAGACACAGCGAGAAAGGGAACACAAGCAGGGGGAGTGGGAGAGGGAGAAGCAGGCTTCCCGTGAAGCAGGGAGCCCAATGCGGGGCTCGATCCCAGGACCCTGGGATCATGACCTGAGCCGAAGGCAGACGCTTAACGACTGAGCCACCCAGGCACCCCTACACCTGACTTTGACATCCCATTTCCATCACCTTTCCCCAACTGTCCACAAGAGCAGGGACTCAGTAAAGGCTGTATAAGTTTGATCATTCTTCTTGTATTTATTTGAATTGATCAAGAATGTTTCGCTTATGTTTTAAGATGTAAACCAATGTAAATGTTATTTTTCATCATTAGTCACCACCTAGTTCCATTTATTAAATATTTTCTAACTTACTGTTTAATGCTATCTACTTAATCACTTACGGGTACATTTTTGCATATAATTGAACTTTTTATAAGTTCTCTGCTCTTTCCCATAGCTGGCAATTTCTAGTTGGTTGTTTTTTTTTTTCTTTTTTCACTAAAGTCACCACACAATTCAAGGTTCTGGCATTCTAAATATGAGGCCACTGTAGAAAGAACTATTGCTTTATAATGTGTTTTTAAACTTGAAGGCTTAAGTTTATCTCACTTAGAACTTTCTGCTTCTTTCCACTATACCAGGTATCATCTGGAAATGCCTAGTCATTGCAGTTTCTTCTCTAGAACCACCACTGGTAATTGCACAGGAACTTCATTATCATCCTCTAGTTTCCACAGACTCACATAAAAGACACACACACACACACATTCCTTCTGTGTGTGTCTGTCTGTCTATCCCTCTCTCAGGAGAAGTCAAGCCTTTGACAGAACTGGATACTTGGTAAGGACTAAAGTCCTAGCTCTCCCTAAATTTCCCTCATGCCCAAGTCCTCACTTCCAGCCTAAAAACCACCAACCATATAGAAGAAATTAAAACTATTCATTCACTCATCAAAGAGTAAGTGCCTACAGTATGACAGACATTTTGAAAGATGCTGGGTACACTCCTGAAAGACAATCTCCGTCCCCAAAAGGAGAAGAAAAACAAAAGAAGCAATTGTAATATGGTGTCACAAGTATTAGGATGGGGTAAGCATGAGGATATAGTTAGAGAACAAAAGAAAGTCATCAAGTCCTCAAGGAGTTTATCAATCAAGGTTCACCAAAGAAACAGAACCAGACACACACACACAAAGAGATTTATTTCAAGGAACCGGCTTATGGGATTGTGTAGCTGGCCCGTCTGAAATTTGTAGGGCAGGCTGGCAGGGATGATAAAGTTTTGAGTGGTGATAATTCCAGAACATTGTGAATACATTTAATGCCACTGAATTGTACATGTTACAAATGGCTGAAAGGCTAGGACAGGAGCTGAAGTGACAGAATTCCTTCTTTCCTAGGGAAACCTGCTGGATTTTGTGATGTCTCCACCCCCTCTAGGCTGGCCCTCTGTTAAGAATGGGGAAAAAACCCGCATCCTGCCCGTGCAGTACAAACTTAACGAAGAAGTGTTTTCTTCCAATCTCAAACAATAAGGGAAACTAATCTATTAGAATAAAAATAATAGAGCCTAAAGGCTGGAGAAAAGAAATGGAGGGGTGGACTGGGATGCCTGGTTGGCTCAGTTGGTTGGGCGTCTACCTTTGGCTTAGGTCATGATCCCAGGGTCCTGGGATCGAGTCCCGCATCAGGCTCCTTGCTCAGCGGGGAGCCTGCTTCTCCCTCTGCCTGCCGCTCTCCCTGCTTGTGCTCTTTCTCTCTCTCTTACAAATAAATAAATAAAATCTTTAAAAAACAACAAAAACAACAACAACAACAAAACTTAAAAAAAAAAAAAGAAAAGAAATGGAGGGGCAGAAAGAAAAGTCACTGGCCACACTCTTGGCGGCAGAAGCATTAAGATGAGGCAAGCTAGGTCCAAATGAGTCCAGCCGTGTCCCCACCTCAGGGGCCACCTAAGACTTTGGGATCCTGCTCCTGGTCTGTGATCTGCTCAACTCCAACTACGGGGCCAATATAGACTTGGGGATGTGGTTGGGGTTAGAGTGAGCTCTGGCAGCACCTCTTCTTCAGGGCCTACTGTAGCACCTAGAAGGAAAGGAGAAAGGCACACCCTTTCCCTCCCACGTGTACAGTAATCACCTAATGCGGGGTAGAGGGTAGGATCCAGGGCAGTTGCCCAGAATCTGGGGTCTATCACAAAAACCTAGCCGGGCCAATTTGGCCCTTTGTGGTGCAAGCTCAAGGACTGGGGTGGGAGGTATCCAGGCTGCCCCTCTCTCCCTTCACTTCACTACCTGTGGGAGCCATTCCCTCCCTTGTCCCACTCTGTGCCAGGAACTGGCTGTGAGGGCCTGCCATGTTAATGATCATGAAGATGTTGGCCTGTGGGGGGTGGGGGGAAGCGGATGAGACTGCACTAGGGTTCTCAAGAAAAAGTTCTACTCATATCTCCCTCAATGAATGTTGGATGTAGACAAACATACATGCTCAGAGCTTCCAATTAGTTTTTTACTAGACAAACAAAAACAACATAGGGCAGATGAAAAAGAAAAGAAAAAGAATAGCAGTCCAGAAGGCCAACTTTTTTTTTTTTAAAGACTTTATTTATTTATTTGAGAGAGAGAATGAGAGACAGAGAGCACGAGAGGGAAGAGGGTCAGAGGGAGAAGCAGACCCCCTGCTGAGCAGGGAGCCCGATGCGGGACTCGATCCCAGGACTCCAGGATCATGACCTGAGCCGAAGGCAGTCGCTTAACCAACTGAGCCACCCAGGCGCCCCAGAAGGCCAACTTTTAAATAATAGGTGTTCTAGAAAGAGGTAAGAGGAAACACAAGGAAAAAAAGGTTTAATAAAATAATTGAAGAATATCTCCCAAAGATTAAGATCAGAATGGCCTAAACTTCTCAAAAGCATCACTGGAAGCTAGCAGACAATTAAGTGAAGCATGAAATTTTGAGGGAAAAATTATTTCAATCAAGAATTCTAAGACCAGGGGCGCCTGGGTGGCTCAGTCGTTGGGTGTCTGCCTTTGGCTCAGGTCATGGTCCCAGGGTCCTGGGATCGAGCCCCGCATGGGCTCCCTGCTCTGCAGGAAGCCTGCTTCTCCCTCTCCCACTCCCCCTGCTTGTGTTCCCTCTCTCTCTGTGTCTCTCTCTGTCAAATAAATAAATAAAATCTTTAAAAAAAAGAAAAAATATTTTCCAACATGCAAGGCCTCAAAATATTCATTCTTCCTCAGAAAACAATAGATTTGCTCTATCAAAATGAAAGGAAGTCTCTCTCTGAAGAGAAGTAAAATAATGAAACCATTGCCTCAAATACCATGAACTTGGTGAGAGAACCTCTGGGTTCTCAGGCTGAATGCAGCCCAGGGTAAGGCCAGTGTAAACTACCACCAAGAGTCCAAATTCCTTACCCCTTACCTGAAGTCTCTCACTACCTTCCCCAAACCCATTCACTCTCCAGACACAGAAACACTCCCAAGCATTTGTCTAAGGCAGGTAGTAAAGAGCAATGAAAAGGGTTAATCTTTTTACTACTGAAAACGCCTTTCTATTTATTTTTTTTTAAAGATTTTATTTATTTATTTGAGAGAGAGAGAATGAGAGAGAGAGCACATGAGGGGGGGGGGGTCAGAGGGAGAAGTAGACTCCCTGCTGAGCAGGGAGCCTGATGCGGGACTCGATCCCGGGACTCCAGGATCATGACCTGAGCCGAAAGCAGTCGCTTAACCAACTGAGCCACCCAGGCGCCCTGAAAACGCCTTTTTAAAGCTAATTTTTTAACCCAAACAAGACTCCAAAACTGAAGGGACAATGAATAATAATGAAATAACTGTATGTTATATATGTAATTTTAAAGTCCTGTAGAAGAGGCAATCTATCTGTCAAAACAATCAGACAGCCTTTGAAAATGAAAGGAACATTATAGCTAGAAAACTGACAGCTATGAAGTTTCTAAGTGAACTTCTAAACTCTAAACCACCTTTCCCTTGGTTCCATGAAAGAACACATTTTATTTCAAAATTTCACTTGAAGCTTATTCTGTTGTTGTGAACTACTGCTCTTAAGTTCCACCTGAAAAAATATATTTCTCATTTTAATAAACCTAGCACATTAGGCATCAGCATCTCCTGCCACAATTGTCTTCATGCTTCCACTTTATGTTTCGGTCTCCTTACCAGCTTGCAAGTCTCTATTTCTTCGTTCGGCCTGAACTAATTGTGCCCACAACTCTGCCTCTAATTTTCTCCTTCCTTCCTGGAATTCAGCTACCTCATCCTCAGCTTCCTGCAAGCTAATCAGAAACAAAGTAGGAAAGATATCTATAGTAAAAACCGTGAGTTCTACATAAATGAGAGATTCCTTTTAAACAAAATTATTTACACTATGGTTTTAATTCTCAAGTATTTCTATACCCAACTCTAAAACTTCAATTAGTAAAAGATCTCTACACATGCACTCCACACGCATACACATAAATGACAATAACATGCATAGAACCCTAAGTGTTTTCTTATGCCAACTAAGAAACAATATATTATCCTATATCATCAAAGAGATTACAGACTAGAGATTTTCATGGAAATACCTCCTGGACTGGATTCTTGTTGGCAACACTGATGGGACCTTAAAATTCAATTTACAGTTGCTATGTTAGTGAGTCCATAACCTCCAGAGGGGACAGTTATGAAGCCCAGATCCCTGGGTGTCAGTTATAACACACACTCAATCATTCTGCCTACCCACAGAAGTTTATAACTCCATCCTGTGATCCTTTGAATGGATTTTGCCCTTTTTTTGCTCTCAATTCATATTCTGCTTAGTTCTCAAGACTTTTGATGTTGTCACACACCTACAAATTTCTCACTCATTTCTTTGGCCTACAGAACTCCCATGGAGGATACAAGGATGAGCCTGAGTTCTGGGGATCTCTCACTGCTGGGTCTGAGCATGACACCCCAACTACTGATTCAAGAGCAATACAGCTTTATCTTCCTGAGTAGCAATCAATGGGTAATGCTTTAAGCCGGACAAAAAAAACCAAGACACAGAAATATTGTATTACTTAGAGAATTAAAAAAAGTTTCAATGGATTCAAAAAAGTTTCAATGGATTCCCCTGTGGCGCCCAAACCATATAGACCATATACTGCTGGGTGTGCTCAGCTGTCTCTGACAGGTTAAGGAAGAAGCTGGAAATGTGATGGCCTCTGGGGAGGTAACTCAGTGGTCAGGGTTCAGGAGGAAGTGGGACTTACTTTAGCCCTTGAATACCTTAACCAACTGAGCCACTCAGGTGCCCCGCTAGCCCTTGAATACCTTAAGCTTTGACTTTTTCCATATATTTCATTAGGTTTTCCACGAAAAAGTCATTCCAACCCCTCAGGAATGCTGGTCCCCTTAGAACCGCTGGAAAGCACGTGTGTCTCCGCACAGACTAGTTCGCTTCTCTTAAAGGTATTGTCCTGACGCTGGATGTTCCCTACCTCTCTGCGGCTGCCCGCACCTCCCAGAGGCCAGCTTTCCAGAGCTCCCACGCGGGCGCTCCGCCTCTGGCTCCCAGAGCCTGGGAAAAGGGCGGGTCCCGAGCAATGGCCCCTCCTAGAGCGCCCAGGTGCTCGACTCAGTGCACTCGGGCGATCTCGGGAAGAAGCCCCAGCAGCGGAGTTTGGGAGGTGAGGGCTGGAATCCAATGAAAAGGGCGCGGATGGGGAGGGGCTTGCCAAACGCCCTTGAAATGAGGCCCTGGCCCCGCCGCAACTGCGGCAGCTGGTCCCAACCTCGGCCTTCGGGTTGGCAGCCGCACAGCCGCTACCAGCAAGTCCTGCTGCAGCATGGCCACTCCCAGGCGGTTTCCGACGCTCGTGCAGCTGGAGCAGCGAGAAGGGACGCTGTTCACGGTGCTCGGTAACCTCACCAAGCAGCCCTACTGGTTCCACTCCGAGTACCTGAAGAGTCCGAAGGCAGTTCACCTCGAGGCGTGGCTGGTGGAAGCGATCTTCGGTGAGTGGGTCCGAGAGGGGTGCCCAATACGGTCTTTCCCTCTCCTCTCCCCAGGGCAAGCCTCTCCAGTGGCCCTAGCCGCAATCCAGCGCTGCCTCCTCCCGCCGCCTTCTCCTCCCAAATCCCACCCCTCACAGCCTCTTTGCTCCTGCGCAGGCCGGGGAGGAGAGCACATCCCACACGTCGAGTGTGTGTCGCAGACCCTGCTTCACGTTAATCGGTGGGACCCCGAGGGCGAGGCTGAGATCTTGATATTTGGTCGGCCTTATTACCAGAAAGATGTATCCAAGATGATCATGAATTTGGCTGACTATCACCGCCAACTCCGGGCACAAAGTACGGAACCAGATAAATAGGGGCACCCCGGGCAGGCCAGGGTTCCTTGGGAGGGATCCTGATTGATGCTTTCTGGATGAAACCGAGCAGCGGTTTCATCCTCTCAGTCCGTCCAGGAGAGAGATTTCTTCTTGCAAGGGGATCTAGAAGGCCAAATTGACCTCAAATCCCGGACCCCAACCCCCCAGCCCATATGGATGAATCCTTTTGTGGAAAGAGTATGGGGACACAGGTAAGGTCTCCACACTGTTCTTCCAGGCTCAGAGAAGGTCCCTGCCCAGGACGCAGCGACCCAGCGGTCCCCCGATGCTTCCCGAGAGGCCGCAACCCAGCGGTCCCCCGACGTTGACCGGGAGACGGCGACCCAGAGCTCCCCGAAAACTGCCCGGGAGGCGGCGACCCAGAAGTTCCCCGACACTGCCGGGGAGGCGGCAACCCAGAAGTTCCCCGACACTGCCCGGGAGGCGGCGACCCAGAGTTCCCCGAAGGCTGCCCGCGAGGCGGCGACCCAGAGTTCCCCGAAGGCTGCCCGCGAGACGGCGACCCAGCGGTCCCCGAAGGCTGCCCGCGAGACGGCGA
>NW_027726725.1:0-315 GCF_054177405.1 Leptonychotes weddellii | reverse complement strand
TCGGCACTTGGGGCAGGAAGAGAGGGTGGTGGGCGCTCCAGGTGCTTTCCTCACTGAAGAGCAGGGGGTGGGAGTCGACTTCTGCTTGGGTGACCCTCTTGAACCTGCAGAGTTACACCTTTTAGCAAACGTGGAGTAAACACTATTGCTAAGAAATTGTTTCAGTGTTGCGTTCTTTCCTCTCCATCGTGGGTGGTGAGGACCCCCTGCCAGCAGGGGGCCTTCCAGTCTCGAAGTCCTTCGGACTGTTCATTTCTCTTCAGTAGCTTTTTCTGTCTGTTTGGATCAGATACATTTTATTGACTTATCTTCATG
>NW_027726724.1:0-315 GCF_054177405.1 Leptonychotes weddellii | reverse complement strand
CCCCCCTCCCCTCTAGAACCCTCAGTTTGTTTCTCAGAGTCCATAGTCTCTATTTCCTTTTTAAATTACATAGACAACAGACACTTATTATAGAAAAAATTAGAAAATACAAATGTGCAAAAAGAAGAAACAAAGAATTACTAACAGGCCCATTTAAGTTAAAGATTACACTTTGGGGGATGCCTGGGGTGGCTCAGTCTGTTAAGCTCCTGCCTTCGGCTCAGGTCATGATCTCAGAGTCCTGGGATAGAGCCCCATGTCAGGCTCCCTGCTCAGCCGGGAGTCTGCTTCTCTCTCTGCCCCTCCCCCTGCTCA
>NW_027726723.1:0-315 GCF_054177405.1 Leptonychotes weddellii | reverse complement strand
GAGTCCAGCTGGACGACTCCCAGAGGGTGGCTGCAGGAATGTCAGGTGGCTCAGGTCACGGGACAGTCCCTTTGCCACGTATGCAGTCGAGACGCCAAGCAGGGGGGCACCGAGCTGGGGCCCTGGAGGTGGGGCAGGCGAGGCGTCTGCAGCAGGTGGGAGAGTGTGGGACAGGACAGGTGGTCCAAAGGGCGAGAAGAGTGACAAAGGACAGGTGAGGGCTCCCTGCAGCTAGGGCATGTGAAGCTTGTTCAAAGGATATTGGGATGTACTTCACCAAGAAAGGAATGTCAGAGAGCCCGAAGGAGGGAGGTG
>NW_027726722.1:0-315 GCF_054177405.1 Leptonychotes weddellii | reverse complement strand
AAAAGAAACACACTTAAACCATCATAAGCAAAAAGGAGTCTTCATTATAAGTGTATTCAAATTGATCACAGATCCCACATACATCACAAAAGCCAGAATCAGAAGAAGTCAGAAAACTAGCCTCTGACCTCTGACTCCACTTTTTCTGAAGCAGATGGAATTACTATTCTGCCTTGCTCTACATGACTTCTTCATTCTTCTGTTCTTCAGCAGAGCAACATTCCTTTTTTTGGCATTGATATGATCATCTTTGTCTTGCTTTACATGATCTTTCAGCTTAAAATGCTAACAGACTCTAGCCAGATCTCTGAATCC
>NW_027726721.1:0-315 GCF_054177405.1 Leptonychotes weddellii | reverse complement strand
TCGGCACTTGGGGCAGGAAGAGAGGGTGGTGGGCGCTCCAGGTGCTTTCCTCACTGAAGAGCAGGGGGTGGGAGTCGACTTCTGCTTGGGTGACCCTCTTGAACCTGCAGAGTTATACCTTTTAGCAAACGTGGAGTAAACACTATTGCTAAGAAATTGTTTCAGTGTTGCGTTCTTTCCTCTCCATCGTGGGTGGTGAGGACCCCCTGCCAGCAGGGGGCCTTCCAGTCTCGAAGTCCTTCGGACTGTTCATTTCTCTTCAGTAGCTTTTTCTGTCTGTTTGGATCAGATACATTTTATTGACTTATCTTCATG
>NW_027726720.1:0-315 GCF_054177405.1 Leptonychotes weddellii | reverse complement strand
GGACCCGGGCCGATACCTGCCCCCCTCCCCCCCAGCTCCTGTTGCAGTTGCCCTGTGATTAAGTCAGGCAAGCACAGGCCTTCGGACCATCGATGGGGCATGGGTACCACCAAACCGGCTGCTGTCTTCAGGAGGCCCTGCTAAGTGGAGGGAAGCCTGGAGCTCCCGGGCTGGGGGGGCCAGTAAAGCCAGCCTGATCGAGGGTGAGCAGGACCCGAGAGAGGCCGCTGGGAGATGACCTAACCCAGTGCCCTCCTTTGAGCCCCTCTTTTCAGGACCTCCTTGTTCCTGGAGCCAGTCAGTTCTCCTCTTTCT
>NW_027726719.1:0-315 GCF_054177405.1 Leptonychotes weddellii | reverse complement strand
TTTAGTTTGGAGAGGAGGGAGGAGGTAGTAGTTGGGAGGAGTCACAGGGGGTTGGAATTTCTTGACTGGGGTGGTTCCAAAGTTAGGTTCACTTTTTTTTTAAGATTTTATTTTTGGGGGCGCCTGGGTGGCTCAGTTGGTTAAGCGACTGCCTTCGGCTCAGGTCATGATCCTGGAGTCCCGGGATCGAGTCCCGCATTGGGCTCCCTGCTTGGCAGGGAGTCTGCTTCTCCCTCTGACCCTCCTCCCTCTCATGCTCTCTCTATCTCATTCTCTCTCTCAAATAAATAAATTAAAAAAAAAATCTTAAAAAAA
>NW_027726718.1:0-315 GCF_054177405.1 Leptonychotes weddellii | reverse complement strand
GGTGGTATACAAGGTCTTCTGTTACCTTACCCTGACCTACCCCTCCAGCCTTTTTCCCAGTATGCTTGTCCCTTCTTCCCCAGGTCCTATGTTCTAGCACATAAGCAGTTCCATGTGAGTGAGTCACACTTCTGCCTTTTGTATGTTCATTAACTCATTATTGATTTATTCACTCTTCATTCATTCATTTACTAAATACTTAATGGAGGTCAGGCAGAGAGCAAAGTCCTAGGATAGATGTATACTATAGGAACACAGAAGAGGGATATGTAAATAAGACCGAGGAGTTAAAGTCTCTCAAGAGAGGTAACAACA
>NW_027726717.1:0-315 GCF_054177405.1 Leptonychotes weddellii | reverse complement strand
ATCTGTACCTCTGAAACAAATAATGCAATATATGTTAAGAAAAAAAAAAAGAAGAAGAAGAAGGTAGCGGGAGGGGAAGAATGAAGCGGGGGAAATCGGAGGGGTAGACGAACCATGAGAGACGATGGACTCTGAAAAACAAACAGGGTTCTAGAGGGGAGGGGGGTGGGAGGATGGGTTAGCCTGGTGATGGGTATTGCGGAGGGCACATTCTGCATGGAGCACTGGGTGTTATGCACAAACAATGAATCATGGAACACTTCATCTAAAACTAATGATGTAATGTATGGGGATTAACATAAGAATAAAAAAAAA
>NW_027726716.1:0-5118 GCF_054177405.1 Leptonychotes weddellii | reverse complement strand
CTTGGCTTGGATCCAGGTGACTTTTGGCTAGAATCTAGCTCCCCAGCCCGTCGTGAGCTTCCGGGCCTCAGTTTCCTCTGGAAATTGCTGAGATCATAGTGTCTCCCTACATCTGTTTTAGGTGTTTTCTTATTCCAAAGAGTTTGCTTGGGCAACTTTCTGCACAAAACCACACGCACAATTCTAGGGACCCCGGAAGATAGAACCAGAAAACTGGAACCTGGAACTGGGTGGAGCAGGGAGGGTGGAGGCCACAGGATGAGTTAAATCCACTGATGGGAGGACAAATTAAGCAGAGGGGTTAGGAGACTAGGTAAAGGGCTTGGGAACCCTAGTCACCCTCTCCCTGGGAGGTGGGGGAAGATGCCACTCCCTACTTCTCGACTTGGTGGAAGGGAGACACTGCCTTCCCTTGAGAGAAGGGAAAGTAGGGCAGAGTCCCTGGGGCACCACCTCTTCCCTCAGTTAATGACCCTGGAGGCCTGGGAGAGGGAGCATCTGGGGAGCAGTGAGGAGTGGCTGAGTCTGGGGGGCGCTCAGCAGGCCCTCCAGGTGGATGTGAATTGCATTTGCCTTAGTGGGCCTAGGTCATTCTCTTCCCCTGGCACTGAGGAAGCCAACAGGCTGTGCAAGCATAAGGACAATAACCCAGGCCCGACATCCTTCTAGGAGTCCCTCAAACCAGTGGGAGGGGCGGGGGTGGGGTTCAAATGGAGACCTAGCATCTTTAGTTAACCTTAGAAAAATGGATCAAGTGCCTTCACCAGACACAAATGCATCTGGGATGCATTCATCCTGTTGAGTCTATAGATTCAGAATAAGAAGGTGAAGAGGCTTAGAAGGGTGTCTGGTTGGGTAAGGGCTGCTTTTCTTCCATAACATCCTTAAATAATGGAGAATTTTTTTTTGTGGGTTTTTGTTGTTGTTTTTGTTTTGTTTTAAGTAAACCCTGAGATCAAGAGTCACATGCTCTACTGCCTTGAGCCAGCCAGGCACCTTGAGAATTGTTTCCTGTTGGCACTGGTGAGGGTGACCTAGAGCCCTTGAACTTTATAGAGAAAGGAGCTGAGCTGCACCACCCCTCCACACACACACACACACACACACACACACACACACACACACCACCACCCCCCCCCCCCGTGTGGCTTTTCCCAAAGAGAGTTAAAGGTGCCCTGGAGAAAGCTTCTGCTCCAGTCTTTTTGGCATCTGCCCCAGAGCTGGGGTATTGCCCCTCAGCAGTGGAAGGGTGTAGATCCCTTATCTGGGGGCTTCGCAAGCCAGCCCAGCCCCGGCTCCAGTAACTCCCCTGCTGTTGGGTCAGGACAGCTCTGTTTCCGGACTGGTTGGGTGGTGAGGGGGGTAAGCTCTTGGGCCCCAGGATGAACCTGTCCATGTGCTGCTGATTCAGCATCTTGAGCTGAGGCCTTTCCCTTAGACTGGTTCTTTCTTTCCTCAGTTATAGGACCTGGGCGTGGGGATAGGAAGTTGCACACATTTTAGGGCTAGGAGATATTTTGTATTCCTGTTGGGCAGTTGGACTGAGAAGCAAGGGAGAGCACATTCAGGGGAGTTGTGGGGCGTCTGTTGGGTGATTTTCTTAAATGTGGTAAGGAGTTGTGGTTTTGTAGAATATCCCTAGGGTCCTTGGGAGGGAAGGACTGGGCTATTTCCGAGTAAGGGCTCGATATGTCTGCTGCCTGTTTTAGATAGTTTGACATAAGGAAGATGCGAAGATGATAAGAACTGGAGATTTTTCTAGATCAAGAAGGATGGAAATCAGGCACTTTTCATATGGTTCAGCCTCACGTGCAGAGAGGTGGTGGGGGTTGACAAGTTGATGAATGTAGATGGGGCACATGCAGGTGGGTATTGTACTCAGTGGATGTTGGGAGGCAGTCAGCAGCAGTGTCTACACCCGGTCCTGAGTACATCATCACCTCTTGGTTTAAGCTCCTCGTCCACTCCAGAAGCTGCCTAAGAAAGGGTGTGTGGGCAATAAAAACTGGGTCTTTCCATGGCTGTTCATGTTCATATCCCACCTAGGGATCAAATGCCAGTATATATTTAGACTTAACCAGTCTCGTTTCTAACCTCCAGCCTCATCCCCACACCCTTTCCCCAGCTCAGGCTTGTGTGGGGTTCACAAGGAGTGCATTTCCTCTTGGACACGGCCCCAGGCGGGAGGCAGGTTTCAGCTTGTTTGCTCTGCAAGTCCATTACTGCCCCCCTGCCTTTTTCTGCTCTTCTGCTCTTCCCCGGGGTCGTGGTAGCTCCTATCTTGGTCTTCTCTTTATAATTCTCCTGCACGTTTCCGGGGGTACTTTTATTTTATTTTATTTTATTTTATTTTTTTTAAGATTTTATTTATTTATTTGAGAGAGAGAATGAGAGACAGAGAGCATGAGAGGGAGGAGGGTCAGAGGGAGAAGCAGACTCCCTGCCGATCAGGGAGCCCGATGCGGGACTCGATCCCGGGACTCCAGGATCATGACCTGAGCCGAAGGCAGTCGCTTAACCAACTGAGCCACCCAGGCGCCCCGGGGGTACTTTTAATACTTTGTGTCAGTCCATGAACAGTGTTACTAAAGTGATAAAATTGTGATGGTGCTGCTTGTATCCTTTCCCACTGGTGTTAATGAGGTTTATTATTTACATTGATAATGCAACTCTAGTTCATGCATCTTAAACGCACAGTATTTACTGAGGGACAGGTTGTTTTTACTTTCTCACTGTTCAGGGCAGCCTGCAGTAAATCCTTGTACCTCTCAGGCACCCCAAGGGTTTCTCTAGGGCAAAAGCAGGAGAAGGCCAGTTAATTCCTGGGTCATAAGATGTGTGCGTCTTCCGTTTTGCTAGATACTGATAGAATGCTGTCCAAGTTTTCCCAGTATGTCCTACCAGCAGTGGTGAGGGTTCCTGTTCCTCATTTACCACCACTGGATATTACCAGACTTTGATTTTTACTAACCAGATGGGTTTGAAATGGTGTCGCTCTTTTAATTTCTGTGACCAGGAATTCAAATAAGTCTTTGCTCTCGGAAATCATTGATGAGTGAGGATTTCTATTTTTGTTGTTGATCACTGACAGTGCTTCTAGTTGTTTTTTTGTTTTTTTGTTTTTAAGATTTTATTTATTTGACAGACAGCGAGAGAGGGAACACAAGCAGGGGGAGTGGGAGAGGGAGAAGCAGGCTTCCCGCCGAGCAGGGAGCCCGATGCAGGGCTTGAGCCCAGGACCCTGGGATCATGACCTGAGCCGAAGGCAGACGCTTAACGACTGAGCCACCCAGGCGCCCCAACAGTGCTTGTAGTTTTAATGTGTTTGTTAACAGCTAGAACTCACCGAGGTTTCTTTAGATCCAAACAGGTATCTGGACTTCTGCAATTAGATAACCTTTTCTAATTTTTTTCTTTTTAACTTTCAGAATGCATGTGAATTTTGGGTAGTGCAGTTTGACTCTTCCACTTTACAGATGAGAACACTGAGGCTCCTGAAAGCTTGTGACATGACAGGGGTCGCTAAAATAATTGTGGTGGAATTTTAGAGTTTGATCTCTTGGTAATTGTCCGTACCTACTCAGATACACTCTTCAGGGCACGCTTCTGGCATTTTCTCAGGCACCACTTTATCCCTCACCTATAAAACAGAAGTTTGATACAAGACCAAAGGTCCTTTCCCAGCATTACTGTTTTCAGACTGCGGGGTGCCGAGGAAGCTGCCTGCCTGTGTTATCTGTCTCTACCAGGCTCCTAATTCATTCAGTCTGGCCATCAAGATAACCTAGTCACTAGCAAGGGTAAGGGGAGGAGGATGGGATAGATATCACCAAAAACAGTAAACTGATCCAGTCTAAAGCACTGCGAGAACATCCGAGTTACTCTGCCAAGAGACCCAGCAGGGGCTGGGCTTCTCCGTGACCCTCTGACCTGGGCTTGGGCAGGGTGTGCTTACACATACACAAGTCACGCAGCCTCTGGGCTTGCACAAGCCCTGGGAGGGTGGTGCCAGCCAGGAGCCCTGGCCATTCTGGGGTTGAGGCATCGGCAGACATCAGCTGGGAGCCATCTTTTCCTCCACTGAGTCCTGTGGGTGCTTGGGAGTGCTTTGTTCTGGTGGGCAAGATAGCAGAATGAACCAGTATTTAAGGACTTGTTGCTAAAAGTAGGGTGATGATAATGTTTCTGAGAATAAAAAAAAAAAAAAAATTAGCCTGGGATGGCACGGATCGCCCGGCCTGTGAGTAGAGAGCTGTGTGTTCCCCTCACTAGTGAGGACACAACCATTTCCTGGTGGCAGGCAGTCCATCGTCAGGACTGCCTACTACAAGCCGTGCTGCGTGGAAGGCACTTTGGAAAAGACCATCTCCTTCCATCTCCCAGCAGCCTCGTGAGGTGAGTACGTCTTCGTGGGGCCTCGAGAGAGGAGCCAGGACCGAGCTGGGGAGGCAGCACCTTTCTGTTGCTTGCTTTTGTCATTGCCAGTGTCTCAGCCACCTGAGTACCCAGCCATCCCGCAGGGAGATGAGATCTAGCCCGCAGTCGAATTAGAGCCACGGTGCTCCTGTGAGCTGGGGAGGCGTGGAACGCTAATCTCGTTTAAATCTCCAAGGATTTGTGCAAGCTTGTATAAAGTAGTCCTAAGGTCCTTCAGAATCCAGGCGGTATGCCCATTTTAGAAACAGAGACTTGAGAATGTAATGCCCCCTTTAGCATCTCAGTATCAGTCAGTATCAGAGACTGTGAGCAAAGCTGGTGAGCAGAAGCTTCCAGAACTTTGCCCAAATTCTTGTTTCTCAACAGTACAAAAATTTGCACCTGCCAAGGGCCTTCCCGGGGTCCATTATTTGAAGCCCAAGGTTGTAATTTTCCCGTTTGCGGGATGTGGGCTGCTGTGGCTGATCTTAAGCAGTGTTCCATTTGTGAGCGCTGTAACTAGATGGTTTCCAGGCACTGTGGGAGAGGAGTTTGAGTAGGCCTGCCCTGCTCAACCCGGTGGGAATTCCCCGGTTTGGGGACAGATGGTTGGCAGGTGGGCAGCAGGGGGAGTACCTGTGAATGGCCTAAACTGTTTACGTGGGTGAGGCAGGTGGGGCCACCTTCCTTTTTTTTTTTTTT
>NW_027726715.1:0-315 GCF_054177405.1 Leptonychotes weddellii | reverse complement strand
TTTTTTTTTAAAGATTTTATTTATTTGAGAGAGAGAGAATGAGAGAGAGAGCACATGAGAGGGGGGAGGGTCAGAGGGAGAAGCAGACTCCCTGCCGAGCAGGGAGCCCGATGCGGGACTCGATCCAGGGACTCCAGGATCATGACCTGAGCCGAAGGCAGTCGCTTAACCAACTGAGCCACCCAGGTGCCCAAAAAAAATAAACCATCTTTACTACTGTGAAAAATGAAGACAATTAAAATTTAGAAAAGCACAATTTCTCCTCTTTTTCTTCCTGACTTTAAAAATTAATGTGGGGCGCCTGAGTGGCTCAGT
>NW_027726714.1:0-315 GCF_054177405.1 Leptonychotes weddellii | reverse complement strand
TACCCTTCATTTGTGTATTTTCTATGGCTGTCTTTGTGCTACAACAGCAGAATTGAATAGTTACAACAGAGACTACATAGCTGATAAACGATAAAATACTTGCTATCTTGCCTTTTATGGAAAAAGTTTGCTAATCTCTGGACAAAAAAATATTCAAGGAAACTGACAAAATCTATAGATTTAGAATTACCAAATGAAAGGGCTCTGCAAATTTACCCTAAAATAAGACCACCAATTGACAAAGTCTACCTATGCAAATAGAATTTATAAACATCAGGCACCTGGGTGGCTCAGATGGTTAAGCGTCTGCCTTCG
>NW_027726713.1:0-315 GCF_054177405.1 Leptonychotes weddellii | reverse complement strand
AGAGGAATATTTAGAAATTTACAAATGCTTGGAGAAATTTTATTTAAAAGTTGCCAAATCATGTATAAATGAATAAGAAAATAAAGAATTTTAATGATAATATTAATAATGTTGAATTAAGGGGCGCCTGGGTGGCTCAGTTGGTTAAGCGACTGCCTTCGGCTCAGGTCATGATCCTGGAGTCCCGGGATCAAGTCCCGCATCGGGCTCCCTGCTCGGCAGGGAGTCTGCTTCTCCCTCTGACCCTCCTCCCTCTCATGCTCTCTGTCTCTCATTCTCTCTGTCTCAAATAAATAAATAAAATCTTTAAAAAAA
>NW_027726712.1:0-315 GCF_054177405.1 Leptonychotes weddellii | reverse complement strand
GAAGAAGACTAGCTGGGGAGCAGTCCCCCGGAGGCGTCTGTGTTGGGCATCTGGTGCCGTGTGCCCTGCAGAGGGACGGAACTCACTGTTTCTGTCTCATCCCCTCCAGCTGCTGTCAGCGCGGGCCACGGCCTGCCTGCCAAGTTTGTGATCCACTGTAACAGTCCGGTCTGGGGTGCAGACAAGTGCGAGGAACTTCTGGAAAAGACGGTGAAGAACTGCTTGGCCCTGGCCGACGATAAGAAGCTCAAGTCCATCGCGTTCCCATCCATTGGCAGTGGCAGGTAAGGACACACGGCTTGTGATGTCATTACC
>NW_027726711.1:0-315 GCF_054177405.1 Leptonychotes weddellii | reverse complement strand
TGAAGAAAGTGAGGGAGAGAGTCTTGTGGATATCTGGGGATGAGTGATGCAGGCAGAAGAGGCTGTGAGTATAAAACCCTGGGGCGGAGCATGCTTCTCTGTGCGAGTAACAGCAAGAGGCCACCATGGCTGGGAAGAGGTGAGAAAGGAGGAGCGTGGGAATGCATAGAATCAGAGGAGTGGCTGGAGGCCCGATCACATGGGGCTTGTGAGAAAGGAGAAGCCACTGGAAGTTTTTAAAGTGGGTTCTCCATAAGCCCAAAGCTATGCATTAAGGACTCCGATGATGCAGAACCGTACCCGAGATAACCAGGA
>NW_027726710.1:0-315 GCF_054177405.1 Leptonychotes weddellii | reverse complement strand
GAGTCCAGGTCAACTGAGAGGCATGTATTGATTGACAGCACTGGCCTCGGAGTCAGGCAGACAAGTTTCCTGATCCCAGATTGTCAGTCAGAGTTGTATGACCCTGGCCAAGTCACTACCTGAGCCTGAGTTTGCTTGTTTATAAAATGGGATGATAGTCACCTCAGATGTTTGTGAAGATTAGGTAAAACATTTGTGCATAATCACAACCTCACCTAAAGAGAGTACCCGGCACACGGTAGTGGCCACATATGGGTTGAATATTGAGTAAATCAGTTCCAAGCACACACTATTATCTCAATTGCCTCACGGACC
>NW_027726709.1:0-315 GCF_054177405.1 Leptonychotes weddellii | reverse complement strand
AAGATTTTATTTATTTATTTGCGAGAGAGAGAATGAGAGACAGAGAGCATGAGAGGGAGGAGGGTCAGAGGGAGAAGCAGACTCCCTGCCGAGCAGGGAGCCCGATGCGGGACTCTATCCCGGGACTCCAGGATCATGACCTGAGCCGAAGGCAGTCGCTTAACCAACTGAGCCACCCAGGCGCCCCTGTTAAAATTTCTTAAAACAAGGAGTCAATACTAAAACACTGAAAAAATATAATTAGTTGACTTTGTGATAGAAACTAGTGGTACTGACTGCTAAATGGGGCTTGAACTCACGGCCCTGAGATCAAGA
>NW_027726708.1:0-315 GCF_054177405.1 Leptonychotes weddellii | reverse complement strand
TTTCTTCCAGCCTGGTCGGCAGTATTAAACCCTCAGTGCTCCCCGACCCCCAAAACCTCTGTGTCACATGGAACATGCAGTTAAATCCTAAGTTCACATGATCATAAACGTTAGGTTTTTCTCTTATATAAATGCTCAGCAGACACTCAGAGGTCAGGTGGACCCAGGCAGTTGTCACTATGCAGGACACTCTGTGAACTTGTTTGAACACACAGCACCCACATCCAGGAGCACCCCTAACCCCAGGAACTGAAAAAGGAGCCGCCCTTTGCAGCATGCCCACCAGGGGGCAGTGTTGCGGCGCGGAGAAGGGAG
>NW_027726707.1:0-315 GCF_054177405.1 Leptonychotes weddellii | reverse complement strand
TTAAGATGCATATATTGGAAAACACTCAACTAATTTATATGTCATAGGAAAAAACCGACTCACAGTTAATCCATGATACGATTTTTTCTTCGTAATTTTTATTTCATGCTAGTAAGAGAGTTCTTTTAGATTTATGTAATGTGGATTTTACTATATTTTATTCTTGTGCATTTATAAAAAGGAAAATATAAACAAAATAATATTCCTAATAGGTTTTAAAATTTAAAATCTGACTCTTCTGAATCACTGTTCCATGTATAATTGATAATATCCATGTTCCTCTACACAGTATTATTTATCCTTGTATTTTTCAGC
>NW_027726706.1:0-315 GCF_054177405.1 Leptonychotes weddellii | reverse complement strand
TTTATTTGACAGAGAGAGTCACAGCGAGAGCAGGAACACAAGCAGGGGGAGCGGGAGAGGGAGAAGCAGGCTTCCCGCCGAGCAGGGAGCCCGATGCGGGGCTCGATCCCAGGACCCTGGGATCATGACCTGAGCCGAAGGCAGTCGCTTAACCAACTGAGCCACCCAGGCGCCCCTCAAGTCATAATATTTCTGATTCGGTGCACACAGAGATAAGACCAAAGATATAGTGTGATACTACACTTAAGAGTCCAGGTGTCGGGGCGCCTGGGTGGCTCAGTTGGTTAAGCGGCTGCCTTCAGCTCAGGTCATGAT
>NW_027726705.1:0-5118 GCF_054177405.1 Leptonychotes weddellii | reverse complement strand
CACCCCCCCACCATTCCAACAACCCTCAGTTTGTTTCCTGAGATTAAGAATTCCTCATATCAGTGAGGTCATATGATACATGTCTTTCTCTGACTGACTTATTTCACTCAGCATAACACCCTCCAGTTCCATCCACGTCATTGCAAATGGCAAGATCTCATTCCTTTTGATGGCTGCATAATTCTTTTTTAAAAGATATAAAATTAGGGGCACCTGGGTGGCTCCATCAGTTAAGCATCTGGCTTTGGCTCAGGTCATGATCCCAGTGTCCTGGGACTGAGCCCCTCGTGAGGCTCCCTGATCGGTGGGGAGCCTGCTTCTCCCTCTGCCTGCTGCTCCCCCCGCTTGAGCTCTCTCTCTCTGTCAAATAAATAAATAAAAATCTCTAATTTAAAAAAAATAGATATAAATTTATAAAAAGTAATCATTATAATAATGTATTTTACATTCATAACATTAATATATGTAATATGTATAACAATAATACCATAAAAGTGGGGAAGAGAAAAGAGCTATATAGGAGTAATATTTGTATATCTCACTGGAATTTAGTACAAATCTGAAACATCCTGATAAGTTAAGATGCATATAGTAAGTTATCCTAGAGCAATCACGAGGAAATAACTCAAAAACTTTAGTAAAAAAAAATCATTACAGGAATTAAATGGTACATTAGAAAATAATCACTTAATACAAGAGAAAACAGGAAAGGAGAAACAGAGGAACTTGGTGACAAACTGACAAATTTTTGGAAACATAGTAAATAAAGAGGAAAAGGACAGATGATAATATTCAATGTGAATGAATTAAATAATGTAATCCAAAGGCAGAGATTGTCAGGCTGGATGAAAATACAAGATAAAACTATATACAATTTACAGGAAACACAATTTAAATTCAAAGATACAAATAGGTGTGCCTGGTGGCTCAGTCTGTTAAGCTTCTGCCTGCTGGTTTTGGCTCAGGTCATGGTCTCAGGGTCATGAAATTGAGCCCAAGTCAGGCTCTGTGCTCAGCAGGGAATCTACTTGGAGATTCTCTCCTTTTGCCCCTCCCCCCACTCGGACAAGCTCTATCTCACTCTCTCTGTCTGTCTCTAAAATAAATAAATAAATCTTTTATAAAAAAGATACAAATAGATTAAAAATGAAGGATAGAAAAAGGTGTCCATGAAAATAGTAACCAAAAGAGACCTGGGATGGCTATAATAATGTCTGACAAAATGGGCTTTAATTTTTTGAGAAAAACTGTTACAAGAGCCAAAAAAAGATATTATATATTGGTAAAAAGTTCAATCCATCAAGAAGAGATAACAATTATAAACATATCAGTACATCACAAGAGAGCCCACAAATATATGAAGCAAACTAATTGACTTGAAGGGAGGAAGACAGTTCTACAGTAATAGTTGAAAACTTCAATACCCTGCCTTCAATAATGGATAGAACAACCGGGCAGACGGTCAATAAAGAGATAACAGGGTAGGGGGGAGGAAAAGATGGTGGAGGAGTGTGGACCCTATTCCAACCAGTCCCTGGAATTGAGCTGGAGATCTACCAGACCACTCTGAACACCCACGAAATCAGCCTGAGATGTAAGAAGATAGATCTGGATCTCTACAAACAGAATATTGCAGGCGGTTGGTTTCAAGGTATGAAGCAGGGAGCAGATTCCATGGGCACATATCCATTGCGCCACTGGCCCTGTCCATGGGCACATATCCAAAGATAAACAGAAGGGGGAGGGAGGCATAGGGATCCTGCACTGCCAGTGAGCAATAGCCTCCCGCGCTTGGGACTGGGCACAGACTCACAGACCGGTAGTGACGGGGAAAGGACTTTAGGGCAGCCTCCCAGACTGAAACCTGGAGTGGCGGAACCACGGATGGGAACTGGGGGTGGCTGGTGGTTTTAGAAGCACAAAGGACAGACACGTGCCCCTGTGCCCCAACCTGGAGGCAAGGACTTGGTGCCCTGCTGAGGGCTGCACAACCCAAGATGCTGCAGTTTATAGCAGCATAGAAAGAAAGGGAGATAGTGTGGCCTGAAGAGCTCACTGAAGAACAGACTGCGATCTCTTCGCTCTGAGGCAGAGGGTTGGAAACAATCTCTTCTGTTCTGACTCTCGGAAGAGACGCGGAAAGCTGCCAGGGAAAGCCGCCAGAGAACAAAAGCCCTAAAAAACTGTTTTCACTGAGCCTATCCTCCCCCCCACAGGGGGCAGGGCAACTCCGCCCAAACAGGGTTGCCTGAGTAACAGTGCAGCAGGCCCCTCCCCCAGAAGACAGGCTGGGAGAACAAGAGGCCAACAACCCTAAGGTCCCTATAAAACAGGTGCATCTTGCTTGGGTTGTGGTCATTAATTTAGACTCTGTAAATTCCCTCAACCACCCCTCAACAGAATGACTAGGGGGAGGAACCCCCAAAATAGGAAAGACTCAGAGACGGTGACTTCTGCCACAGATTTACAAATGGATACAGATAACCAAAATGTCGAAAATGGAATTCAGGGTAGCAGTTGTGAAGACAATAGCTAAAATGGAGAAATCGATTAATGGCAACATAAGAGTCTCTAAGGGCAGAAATGAAAGCTGAACTGGAAGAACTTAAAAATGCTATCAATGAGATCCAATCTAATCTAGATAATATAACAGCTAGGATAAGCAAGGCAGAAGAACCAATTAGTGATCTAGAAGACCAATTGATAGAAAAGAAGGATAAAGAGGAGACCAGGGAGAAACAACTCAAAATCCATGAAAACAAAATCAGAGAAATAAGTGACACCATGAAATGTTCCAGTGTCAGAATTATTGGAATCCCTGAGGGGGTGGAGAGAGAGAGGACTAGAAGATATATTTGAGCAAACTGTAGCTGAGAACTTCCCTAATCCGGGGAATGAAACAAACATTCGTGTCCTAGAGGCAGAGAGGACCCCTCCCAAGATCAAGGAAGACAGACCAATGCTCCAGGATGTAATAGTAAAACTCGCAAATCTTAGAACCAAGGAAACCATCTTAAGGGCAGTTAGGGGGAAGAGATTCCTACGTATAGAGGGAGGAATATCAGAATAACGTCAGACCCATCCACAGAGACCTGGCAAGCCAGAAAGGGCTGGCAAGACATATTCAGGGTACTAAATAAGAAGAACAGGCAGCCAAGAATACTTTATCCGGCAAGGCTGTCATTTAGAATGGTTGGAGAGATGCAGAACTTCCAAGACCGGCAGAAACTGAAAGAATATGTGACCACTAAACCGGCCCTGCAATAATTATTAAGGGGGGTTCTATAAAAGGAGAAAGACCCCAAGAGTGATATTGAACAGAAATTTACAGAGAAGTCTATAGAAACAATGTCTTCACAGGCAACACGATGACAATAAATTTATATCTTTCAATAATCACTCTCAATGTGAACAGCCTAAATGCTCCCATAAAATGGCAGAGGGTTGCAGATTGGATAAAAAGACAGGACCCATCCATATGCTGTCTACAAGAGACTCATTTTGAACTAAAGATACATCCAGACTGAAAGTGAAAGGATGGAGATCCATCTTCCATGCCAACGGACCTCAAAAGAAAGCTGGGGTAGCAATTCTTATATCAGACAAATTAGATTTTAAGTTAAAAACTGTAGTTAGAGACACAAAAGGACACTATATCATTCTTAAAGGGTCTACCCAACAAGAAGATCTAACAATTGTAAATATCCAAGCCCTCAACATGGGAGCAGCCATATACATAAGCCAACTGTTAACCAAAATAAAGAGTCCTATTGATAACAACACGTTAATTGTAGGAGACCTCAATACTCCACTCTCAGCAATAGACAGATCATCTAAGCAGAAAATCACAAAGAAACAAGAGCTTTGAATGACACACTGGACCAGATGGACTTCATAGATATATACAGAACATTCCACCCTAAAACAACAGAATACTCATTCTTCTCGAGTGCACACAGAACTTTCTCCAGAGTAAACCACATACTGGGTCACAAATCAGGTCTCAACTGATACCAAAAGATTGAGATTTTTCCCTGCATATTCTCAGACCATAATGCTTTAAAACTGGAACTCAAATCACCCAAGTGACCCAATCATAGCAGCATAGAAAGAAAGGGAGATAGTGTGGCCTGAAGAGCTCACTGAAGAACAGACTGCGATCTCTTCGCTCTGAGGCAGAGGGTTGGAAACAATCTCTTCTGTTCTGACTCTCGGAAGAGACGCGGAAAGCTGCCAGGGAAAGCCGCCAGAGAACAAAAGCCTTAAAAAACTGGTTTTCACTGAGCCTATCCCCCACCCCCTTGGGTCACTTGGGTCAACCAGGAAATCAAAGAAGAACTTAAACAATTAATGGAAACCAATGAGAACAAAAACACATTGGTCCAAACCTATGGGATACTGCAAAGGCGGTCCTAAGGGGGAAATACATAGCCATCCAAGCTTCACTCAAAGAAATAGAAAAATCCCAAATTCACCAACTAACTGTACACCTTAAAGAACTAGAGAAAAAGCAACAAATGATGCCTAAGCCACGCATTAGAAGAGAAATAATTAAGATTAGAGCAGAGATCAATGAATTAGAAACCAGAAACACAGTAGATCAGATCAATGAAACTAGAAGCTGGTTCTTTGAAAGAATTAATGAGATCGATAAACCACTGGCCAGACTCATCCAAAAGAAAAAAGAAAGGACCCAAATTAATAAAATTATGAATGAAAGGGGAGAGATCACGACTAACACCAAGGAAATAGAAACAATTATTAGAAATTATTATCAACAGCTATATGCCAATAAACTGAGCAATCTGGAAGAAATGGAGGCCTTCCTGGAAACCTATATACTGCCAAGACTGAAACAGGAAGAAATTGACAACCTGAATAGGGCAACAACCAGTAACAAGATTGAAGCAGTGATCAAAAACCTCCCAAAAAACAAGAGTCCAGGGCCTGATAGATTCCCTGGGGAATTCTACCAAACATTCAAAGAAGAAATAATATCTATTCTACTGAAGCTGTTTCAAAAACTAGAAACAGAAGGAAAACTTCCAAACTCATTCTATGAGGCCAGCATTACCTTAATCCCCAAACCAGGCAAAGACCCCCCCAAAAAGGAGAATT
>NW_027726704.1:0-315 GCF_054177405.1 Leptonychotes weddellii | reverse complement strand
ATGCATTCATTCAACAATGATTGATTTCCTCCTACATGCCAGCCATGGGACTAAGCACTGGGTACAGAGCAGAAAACTAGATTGAGTCCCTAGCCTCATGTAATTTACATGTGGCATGGGATGATAGACAATGGAAACAATAATATAAGACAATGGGGTGCCTGGGTGGGTTAAGTGTCTGCCTTAGGTAAGGTCTGCCTTAGGCTCAGGTCATGATCCCAGAGTCCCAGGACTGAGCCCCACGTCTGGCTCTGCTCAGTGGGGAGTCAGCTTCTCCCTCTGACCCTCCCCACTCTCATGCTCACTTGCTCTCTC
>NW_027726703.1:0-315 GCF_054177405.1 Leptonychotes weddellii | reverse complement strand
ATGAATACTCTGTTTCCTCATCTCTTATTACTTTTCTTGGATCGATAGCTGGGTAAGATAGAATAAAACAAATATTTTTATGTCAGACTGAACTGGGTACAAACTTGACTTCATCACTTGTTATATCTATGACTTGGTCAGATTACTTAAATTCTCTGATTTGAAGATTAGTTGCTTTCTTTTTTTTTTAAATTTTTTTTATTCTTATGTTAATCCCCATACATTACATCATTAGTTTTAGATGAAGTGTTCCATGATTCATTGTTTGTGCATAACACCCAGTGCTCCATGCAGAATGTGCCCTCCTCAATACCC
>NW_027726702.1:0-315 GCF_054177405.1 Leptonychotes weddellii | reverse complement strand
AATGTTTCTAGAAGTATATTTTATTTTAGTGTCTTACATATATAAAATTAGCTAATATAACCAAAGTCAAAAGAAATACAGTGAATTTCATTTGGACCCCTGTCTGTATTTCACATATGTCCCAGAATCACTGAAGTCACCCTGGAAACATGCCCCTTTTTACCATGAAGACTTAATTCCGTGATTCTGGTTCCATGGTTTCTCTATATACATGGTATCATCACAGAATACATACTCTCCGTGGTACTTGTAAAAGCTTCCACACAGGATCCCTAATACATTTTAAATCAAGCAAAAATAGTAAGATACATCTAA
>NW_027726701.1:0-315 GCF_054177405.1 Leptonychotes weddellii | reverse complement strand
TACTATCAGTACAATCTTCTTACTGCTGTGGATGAAGAATGTAGTGTTATAACTTAAAGTCAGGCTGATGCTAGAAACCTAAAGAAGGTTAATACAGTCTCCTACCCTTTCTTTAGATAAAACACATCTTAGAATATCTAGGAAATGGGTCATCTAATAGATGTATGTTAATTTATGTCACTCATAAAATACTTAAGAGAATATTGCTATGCTCCTTTACTATGCTAGGTACTGGACTTTGCCTCGTTGCAGCCCACAAACAAGTAGGAGATGTAAGTAACAATCACATAATCATACATAAGTATATAATTTTTT
>NW_027726700.1:0-315 GCF_054177405.1 Leptonychotes weddellii | reverse complement strand
GAAGTAGTATTAATTTTAGCATATAACTAAAATCCCAGAGAAAAGATTAAAATACAATTAGAACTTACAACCAATGAGAATGTTGTATAAAAATCCTTGCTTTCTTTTAAATTAGTCTGTCTTTAATATAGTGTTTATATATAGTAACATTAGACTGTCTCCTATATAAATGTTTTCTCACAGAAAAAATTTATGTGTATAAGTTCAAGACAGTTTTTTGTATATAGGTTTATTAAATTTGGTAACCTCAGTGAGTATTTGTCCATAAACTTTAGATTATCGTAAGTGGATTTTACAGATATTAACAATTTGTTT
>NW_027726699.1:0-315 GCF_054177405.1 Leptonychotes weddellii | reverse complement strand
TCAAGCCCCGTATCGGGCTCCCTGCTCAGCGGGAAGCCTGCTTCTCCCTTTCCCACTCCCTCTGCTTGTGTTCCCTCTCTTGCTGTCTCTCTCTGTCAAGTAAATAAAATCTTTAAAAATAAATAAATAAATAAAATCTTTAAAAGAAAAAAAAAGCTACTCCCTCATGCCGAAGACTCTTCCAACTTAAAAAAAATTACGGGGCACCTGGGTGGCTCAGTTGGTTAAACATCTGCCTTCGGCTCAGGTCATGATCCCAGGGTCGTGGGATCGAGCCCCGCATTGGGCTCCCAGTTCAGCAGGGTGTATGCTTCT
>NW_027726698.1:0-315 GCF_054177405.1 Leptonychotes weddellii | reverse complement strand
TTAACATAACATAATAAAATAAAATTAAAAAAAGAAATGAAAATACGAATTCAAAAAGATATATGAGCCTATGTTTGTTGCAATATTATTTACAATATCCAAGTTACGGAAGCAACCTAAGTGTCCAATGTTAGATGAATGGGTAAAGAAGTTGTGGGCTGTGTGTGTGTGTGTGTGTGTCCCTATATTATACCTTAGAGGATATTATGTTAGGTGAAATAAGTCAGACACAGAAAAACAAATATCATATGATTTCATCTGTATATGGAATCTAAAAAACAAAACAGAAACAATCATAAATACAGAGAAGAAACT
>NW_027726697.1:0-315 GCF_054177405.1 Leptonychotes weddellii | reverse complement strand
TCATGATCCCAGGGTCCTGGGATCGAGCCCCGCATCGGGCTCCCTGCTCGGCGGGAAGCCTGCTTCTCCCTCTCCCACTCCCCCTGCTTGTGTTCCCTCTCTCGCTGTGTCTCTCTCTGTCAAATAAATAAAATCTTTAAAAAAAAAAAAAAAAAGCTAATTTAAGGTTATTGGTTTAATTAAAATACACATCTTTAGAGTTATTAGTATTAAAATTAAAACTTTGATTCTGCCTGGGTTTACTTAAATCCAAGGAAGTTGATGTTATCTCTGTTACAAAATGTTAAACACACACACACACACACACACACACAC
>NW_027726696.1:0-315 GCF_054177405.1 Leptonychotes weddellii | reverse complement strand
GAAGCCGTCTGCTGCCGGTCTACCAGGGCGGCCCTAAGACCCCACCCACGGGGGCTCAGTTACAGGAGCACAAAAGGTCTCGGTTCCAAGGTGGGGGGGGGGGGTGGCGTGTGTGTGTGTGTGTGTGTGCGTGCGTGCGTGTGTGTGTGTGTGGGGGGGTGCTCTCTGGGAAGCCATGGGAAGGGGAGGTGCCCCATACAGCCGCATCTGCCTTCTTAGAATCGTGGATTCTGTCATTTCTGAAATTGTGGAATTTCTTGGTCTTATTGGTTCCTTTTGTAGCAGTCACTTTCATGACAGGTTCAGTAAATGGAA
>NW_027726695.1:0-315 GCF_054177405.1 Leptonychotes weddellii | reverse complement strand
AGGTGTACATACTGCTGGGCCCAGTGGGTGGCCAAAGGGTAGTTGTGTACTGGGAATATGGATAGAGCTTGGACATGTCATCTGTAGTATCCACACACATGTCGTCCATCAGAGTGGGGCTAAAAAGAGGAGAAACCAGACCATAGGCCACAGGAAGGGGAGTGGAATAGTGATGGATAGTGGCTTGAACCACACTGCAGTGCTCCAGCATGGAACTCTGAGGCTGAGGATGCTAAATTCAATCTGTCTATCTCATTATGAAAGCTGATTTGTCAAAACAGGAGGGCAGAACCTATCTTGATTAAGCTTCCTCAA